>NC_022031.1:65417620-65428539 GCF_000317375.1 Microtus ochrogaster | reverse complement strand
GGAGGAGGGGGGAAGGGTGGGAGGAGGGGGAGGGAAATGGGAGGCTGGGAGGAGGTGGAAACTTGGTTTTATTTTTCCTTTTCTCAATAAAAAAAAGAAAAAAAACAAAAAAAAACAGTACATCCCCTATTATATTTCTTATAAAAGATTTTCTCTGCTCTAAAATCTGTACAGTTCTGTGTATTTATCCTGCCATCTATACTAACACCTGCAATACTAAACAAGTATCCGTCATGATAACTTTTTTTATTCCAGAAGAGATGGTGTCATACGTTGCAAAGTGATGGAATATAGGTGACATCTACTGTGATACTGGTGTGAGTGTTAAGAAGATGAGAAATATGGTCCCATAAAGGTAGGCACAGTGTCCAGGGGTGGCAGTGAATGCCTATAATTCCAGTTCCAAGGAGGCTAAGATGATGGAATTTTTATTTGAAACCAATTTTAACTCTGAAACACGGCATATTGCTACACAGAGAGGATTGATTGGTGAGTGAACAGCCATGATGCAGGACACCCCACTCTCTAGGCCCTCTATATGGGAGAAAAACCCCAGGCACCTCCCTCGCCTGTCTCAGCTTCTCTAACTAATCAGCAGGAGAGTGTCTGCAGGTAGGCTGCTCCAATACCTCCATCCTGTCCATTAGACCCTGCAAACTACAAGTCCCACCCTGCTCCCAAACTGTCCTATCCCCCTGAAACCTCAGTGGAATTCTGCCTGCTACTATATAAAGAGGAAGAATCGATGAGTGACCAGCCAATCAGTGGAATATCCCATTCCATAAAACTTTCATACTGGAGCAAAACCCCAGGCCCCTCCTGCACATGCCTTGGCTTCTCTAGCCAGATATGGTAGGAAGGGCCTTGGACCTTCCCCAAAGCAATATGCCTTACCCTCTCTGGTGAGCAGATGGGGGGGTATGGAGTTGGGGTGTAGGTGGAAGGAATGGGATGAAGGGAGGAAGTGGGAACTGAGATTAGTATGTAAAATGGAAAAAGATAGTTTTTATTTTTAAGAAGAAGAAGAAGAAGAAGAAGAAGAAGAAGAAGAAGAAGAAGAAGAAGAAGAAGAAGAACCTTCTCAGATCTATCTAAAAATATTATGTGTAACATTACATCATGTATATATATATATATACCATATATGGAGATATATAGATATAAATATATATACTTATACCTACATGAGCATACTAAGAACCACAATACAAGGTTAGTTGTAACACTAACACAATAACACTTTCTGGATGGGTGGAAGAATTTGATAAGCATATAATATTTCATTCAGTTACACAGCATTCTCAAACCCATGTTGTATATTCATAGATTCCAAAGGAAAATCCATAAAATTTCAAACATAAGATATGCATTAGTATTAAAAATAACACAAAATGTTTAGAAATGGAAATTATTTTATTCAAGTTTACAATTTGAAGTCGCTGCTATGCTTATAGAGAAAGCTTAAACATGGTGCTAATCAGAAAGCTATCCACAGCCAGCTGAGAAATAAAAGGACAGGAGAAAGAACATAGCAAGAAAATAAGTTGCTGAATCTCATAAGAAAACAGTCATAAAATGGAACAGCACAAACTTACTAATCTTCTTATATTGTTTCTGTAAGTCAGATATTATTCCAAAGGCTTTTTTTCATCTAGTAAGTGATTTATCTGCATAACACTATGTTAGAGACATTTAATTTTCCTCAGTGTACAGATGAGAGAAGAAAAAAAGACAATAAAGAACACTGAGGTTGAGGAATTTGCCCAACACAACACAGCCAGTACTCACTAAAGTTAGGTTAAAAACTCTGCCAGCAGTCTCAAAAACTGCCTATTTATTTATTAAACACTGAGTCTTGGCTCATAGTAATAAGCACCCATGTTAGAACCGCTCACGTTACCCGAGGAAACAAATCATCGGGGCATCTATTTGAGCATTATCTTCCACCATGATTTCACTGTGTTATTTTTCATATGTAAGTAATTGTTTCTAATATACCCTGCCAATCTTGCAAATCTTTCAAAGCAACTTCATTATGTTTATCTTAAGCAATTGTTTTGCATTCTATACATGCCTTAAGACCTGATGATATATGTTCTAGCATAAAACAATAAATGATATTGGTACTTCTGAAATGAACTCATAGTGATATCTAATTGGTAATTTTATAATAACTATTTCCTACAGGGAATACAAGTTAGCCTATTTTGTAGTGAATCTTTTGTTTAATAGATTATTTCTGACCCAGCTTGACTATGAGCACCTGTAGCAGTTGGGGAATATGGATCGGAGATCATGAGAAAGCTTGGGATACAGAGTGCCATATTGTCAAAAATTATTAATTAGATCTTACTCATGTTTCTTAATCATGAGGTTGCTTTGTGGGATACTCCCAAGCTTTAGAGTCTGATCGACCTAATACCACCACATCTGGCTGGAAACAACTTGAAGACCGTTTTATCTTCATTTTTTTAAAAGATCTCATGAATACTTCATGTGGAGAGCCATAAATATTAAACATATCAGTCTTCAAGAGCAGACTTTAAAGTACTCCATTTATGGTAAATGGTTTATATTAAATGGAGGTAAGTAAGTGTATCTTACCTTTGCTTTCTGTAGAGAGCATGTGTGGACATTATGCTAAACTCATCAGTAGAACAGTGGAACAAGCTGAGGGCTGTTAAGATGAAGATCTTAACATCAGAGCAAATGACTCGCTACAGTTTGTGAATACAGATAGCTTGAATGCCACTCTGAATAATTTGTATTACAGCACTGAACAACACAGAATGAGATTCAATTGTATTGGAGATCACTGAATAATAAACAGAAAAAAATCCATAAATTCATTCTCCTTCTTTTTGTAATTTGTGTGTGTGTTCAGTATCAAACATTCACTTATATTAAAACTGAATTTATTTTATTTATAAGTACAATTTAATCTATCCAACTGCATTTCCTTTCTATAAATGAGAATTCATTTTTAAAGATCTTAATGAATCAAACATTACTGGAAATTACTTTTCTTTAAACTGTATTTATGAAATGTATTTTAGGAAAAATGCATTCCAATTGTTTGTAAATTTGAAAGCTATTTACAGTGTAGTGAGCTGATCCTTAAAATGTACAGAAGCTTCTGCATGTATTGAAATGGGTTTTAATAAGGCAGCCTTAGGTGGACTCTGCATCTCTCCTCCCTTCACTGCCCATTTATCTTGACTTGAAAAGTCACAGCCGGTTTTGTTCATTAGCTTTTAAAGTAATGACCACTGAAGTAAAACAAATTTTATGTTAGTTAATAAAGCAGAATCCTATATTTTGAAGTTTTGGTTATTCACTTTATGAAGCTCAAACATGTCTTCTTATTGGTTAATATGGTTTGGTATTTGCTGTTTCTCCTTACTGAAAGAAGGGGCTTTCCTTTCAAGATGAGGAAGATTTGACAATTGTGAAGATAGTGCAAAGCAAGCTTACAGGAAATAAATGCTGCCCAAATGCTTATGACATCATCACCTACACATGCATGTTTGACTCTCAGAAAGCAATTTAGACAAAAACCTGATCTAAGCCAACAATACTACCAGTTGCATTACCCACATTCCACTAGCATAAATAAAGCTGAATATTCACCTTCTGTCTGGTGTAAATTGTTTAGACATAATCTCATGCTTCACAGAAAGTTGTAAGAACTGAAAATATTTAGTAAATATCCATCTCACCCAATTAGAAAGTTTATTGTAAAAGGGCTTTAACTTTATTAATATAATTATCTGAATATCTTGAATTGTCCAAATCAAATTTTTTGGCTGTTTCCATATGCTGTTAGTTCTGCAAGCCTCCTCAGACACTGTAGGCAGAATGTTGAACGGCACAAGCCCTTTCCAAGCAGTACATCGGAAGGAACATTTTCTCGAGAGTGGGTTGCGAAGAGACTCCTTTTTTACGTAGATGTCTTTCTAAATGATTCTCCCTATTTGAGAGAACATATTCGTTTTTATTTTAAAAAATGAAGTGACTGGACAGTCAGTGCACACTTAAACTTCAAAAATTCTGCTTGACTAATATGACATGATTGGCATTAATCTGCCAATTTTATCACTGGGAACTGGGCCATGGCAGCAGCACACAGTTTCATACTCAAGAGAACAATGCTTCACGGAAAGAATCACTATTAGATTTATAAATCTATAAAAAGGAACTCCCAGCGTAGAAGGAAAATACATAAAATTTGTAAAAGCTAGAGAAATAATAGTCTCTAGAGGAAAAGGGACAACTATTTTATTATTAATTAAATGTATTCACTTATTTTACATCCTGAGAGTAGTTTCCCCTCCCTTCTGTCTTTGTATTCCCTCTTCCTACCTCCCCTGCCATAGAGATTGGCATTGGTATGGATCTTGGTTTACTGATACAAATTTAAGGTCACTTTTGTTATATGTATATTTCTGCTCTTCATTAAGGTACTATGTTTGTCCAGCTCATTTAAAATGTAATGTATAATTAAGAAACATAGGTTAATATATAATCATCTATAATAGTCAAGTTAGTTAGATTTTCTAGATTACGGCGATGTGTTTCAGATGGATAGGTATTCTTCAAACCTTTCAAAGACCACAGAATATGGTATTTAAAATGTTTTCAAACTTAGGACTTTTTATGACACTGAGACACATCTGCTCCTGGCAGCACCAATTACTTCAAGAGGAAGATGATGCCCCTTATGGAGTTGGATGGCCATTTGGGCAAAAAAAAAAAAAAACTGCTCTTGCCTGGACTGCTTCATGAACTGGACATGCAGGACACACAGAGAAATGACTGCTAAACTTGCCTAAAGGTGAGATGATTTTTCTGGGTTCCTGCTTCATAAAAAAAAGTTTGCTAGACATTCTTCAGAGCACAGAAGAAAGTGACTGAAATTTCATTCTTCATGGAAAAGGCTGCTGGATACTATGGGCCTGTGGGCTGAAGATTGGTTACCTCAGTGGCACAGAAGAACTTTGGGTGACTGTCTAGGCAGTGAGATGTCTCTGACAATTCTAGAGTTTTGGAAGTTGCTTACAATGCACCTCCTATCCACTCTTGCTAGGAGTCTTAGCTGTGATCATCCTTATAGATATATGGGAGTATCTCTTGCAACCCATTTCTACCTGACACCAAAATGTTCCCCACCCTTTATTACTTCTGCTTCATTTACCCCCTCACCCATATCTTTCTAGTACCATCCCTGCTGGCCCACAGTCTACCTAAGAGATCTCTTTTAATTTCCCTTCCCAGGGAAATTTATGCAAAGAAGAGAACTTTTTAAATGTATCGTGAAAATTCGAAGCTTGTGAATAAATAAATATCCACTGAAACATTGTTCTACTAATCCCTTTCCAGTGATCAACCTGTGTAAAGGGTTTGAGAAGTGTCTTGGCACTGAGATGAGTTGTAGAAACAAGGAGAGGAGGTACAAAAGCTTTAGAAAGGTCAGGACTGGGTCTAGATGAAAAATGTGTAGATGAATGTGTGGTAATTGTGTCTTTCAGTGTGAGTATTATGTGTGTACATTTGTATGTGTGCCACAGTGTGTGTGTGTGTGTGTGTGTGTGTGTGTGTGTGTTTCTTTGGCTAACTTTTGGAAGTTGTTTTTTTCTTCTACTGTGGAATTGTACCTGGATAGTTAGGCTTGAAAGGCAAGAATTTTTGTCTGCTGACCTGTCTCTATATGCAGAGGTTTCTGTCCCACCTATCAGTTCTAAAAAAAAAACCAAACAAACAAAACAAAACAGGTGCTTAATATCAATTTTAAATGTTCTGCCAATGGCTCAAGTTTGGTATTAGCTGACTCTTACATTAAAATTGACTTATATTTCTTATCTACATTTTGCCACATAGCTTAGTACCTTTTCTCAGTGTGGCAAGCCCATCTTGCTTCTCTCTGTTTCTGCTTGTAAATCCAGACTCCTTTCTTTGATATTCAGAGTAAAACATATTCACAAAGTACAGAAGGATTATTCCACAGCATGTCTCATCATCTTCTACCCTCTCTTTTAAAACAGGCTTTATTGCTGTCTCTGGAGCTCACCAATCTCACTAGCCAGTCTCAATCACCTGTAGCTAATTATAGATCTTTGCTCCTGTACCCGGTTTTTGATATCAGCTTTTGATGTCAATGCTGAGGTTCCAAACTAAGGTATTATGCTGGTGTGGCACGTACCATTCTAACTGAGCCGTCTCTCTGGACTCCAGTAAGATATTTTCAATTGATACACATGCTAACTTTTCCTAGGAAGATATAAACAGGGGTATATTCATTTTATGTAGGGCATAATGCCGAACAAATGTAAATATTTCATCAACATTCAACTCTGAGAACCATTGAATCTTCTGAGCTGGCAGAGCATGGATATGGGGATAATTACAGGACTGTACATGATACAAAACTGTTACATCATTGTAAAGTTCTACCCCATCGTGGATGATGGCCTCTTGAATTATAAAATTTCATTTCCCACTAACTGTCCAATACCTACATTCTTAACATTTGCAAAGAACATATGAACTAGAAGTGGGGAATAGGGTAAAAGATGTAAAAGGGTAATAGATGGAGGTCGATATGAAAATTCTATAACTCTATCCTTTCTCCTTTCATTATGGAGGATGTATAGCTACACTGCATCACCATTGTACTGCCTCCGTGTTATTCAGATTACCCTATTGTCATAGCTACTGAGTCTAGGTTCCTTGTTCTCCAAGATAATGAGGACGTGATGGCATCGTGCCAAAATGACAAACCTGTATTACATCAATAACTTTTCAGAGATTTGTAAATAAAGAGGAAAATCGCATATGCATAGTCATCTTGGATGGAGGAAAGAAATGTCATTTTCTAGCTCAGTCAGAAAAGATGTCTATTCTTGCCAGAAGCAAACTCTTAAATAATTTCTGCTTTTCAAATTAATTGTTAGTAGTAAAGTCTCTATATACCTGCAGCTTCTCATAGACATCTCTGAGTACTAAGCTGTCCTTCATAGCACTTGTGCCTAAGGAATAATCTTGCCAGGGTCTGTAGAAAAGGACAAATATAAAGTTGGAGCCATCGATGTGTTTGTTTGCAAATATATACCAAGAGGTCCTGCTGTGTTCCAACCATTGCAATAAATCTTGGAGCAGGTTACAAATTATGAAGCAAAGTCATCACCTAGCATCTGTGGGTCCAGAAAAATATCTAATATCTGTGTCAACTGAACACATACACAGTTGTGGCTTCTGGGAAATTTATTGATGTTCATACTATACCACTTTGGTGCATTCAAGTTGTTCAGATTGGAATTGCTTGAAATAGGAAACTAAGCATCTTCAATATGATGACCCATCAGTAGTGATAATTCATGAATTTGCTGGATATATAAGAAGAGAAAAATTGATGCTATAAAACTGTGCTCAGTGGATGTTTTATGATCATCCCTACTTATATTACTAAATTGGCTTGGCTTTCAATGCGAATCTCAGCTGGAAAGGGAAATGTCCTGAATGAATATGGCTGGGACTTAATAGTTTCTTTCTTAGTATGTTTCCCCTGTCGTGTAACTATGACCAATGAATTGTTGAAGCCTCATTAATTTTCTCAGCTATCTAGTCCAAAAATAGTAAATTGAAGGGGGGAAAAAGAGGAAATGGCTCTCCTTTTATATGTTTTTAAACAGACTGGCATTTTGAACCGGTTTAGAAAGGTAGATAGATTACAGGCATTGTTTAAGTGCTTTGGTTCCATACGCATGTTAATGATAACTCCAAGCCACCCTTTGATGCTTTCGGTGTCAGTTAAGCCAGCTTCATGTACTCAGATCTAGGAGCAGGCAGCTTTCAAGGTTGGGCACTGAACAGCAGAAGCTTTGTGAGTGCCTAGGCGCCTTTGCCAACCACCTGCTCCTCTGGAGGAACTTTGTTCAAGGGACACTGGCACATGTTCAGTACCATTTAGAATTAATATTGTGATCTGACAGTTCTCCTGGCAGCTCCGCCTCCTCTTTTCTCTAACACATTCCACTGACTTCCTATAATATCTAATACCACCACTCACACCACAGGGAAAACCATTCTAGTTTTGTCTTAATGCAACACTTTGACTGAAAACTATACAGTTACGGAAAGTTTTCTCTGTTTGGATATATGCCATAGTAAATTATGGAGACAGAGATCTGAGAAAGAATTTAACAATAATATGGTGTGAATACCCTCAAGCTTAGAGATGTATTTTACTTAACGACAAATACTCATTACACTTTATCATTCTGGAAAAAAAATAGGTTTTTCAATTTGGTATAGTCTTGTTATTATAAGAAATAGGTATTTTGAGTTAGTTATAGCATGTGGACACTAAAAGTGAAATGTTACAGGCAAAACAAACAATTTGTGGATGTTATTTGCTGTTATCTGTAGGGCTGTATTGGCTGTGTGCAGTTCTCTAATGACTTGGTGAAAAAAAAAATAGTGCTTCAGAAAGGTCCCTGGTATGAAACAAAACACAGAAAGTTAAATTCAGGACACAAAAGCACGCAGTGGGGATTGTGGGAAATAGTACAGTATCTGGACAGGCAGGCTGTATGCTGCAGACAGTCTGAGTCTAGATTGGAGGTTGGTCTGAGTACAATAGGCAAACATTGAACTATGTGAGCAAATGGGTTAGATGAAATAATTACATTATTTTGAGGAAAATATGCGAGAAATTAATAAAAGGAGACACTAGCAATTATTTAAATCCTTGGCAAGTTTTCCTGTTCAGCAGAAAGAAGATGGGAACTTGGGTAGGACACTGGCAAGGGAGAGGGACACAGAGAGATGTGAACTGCATTTTCTCACCGTCTGGAGAGAGAAGTGAGGCAGTCAACGCACGGGTGCAACTCAGGTGTTTTTCTTGAACAATTTTCATGTTTACCGAAGACGTGCAAACCTTAAAGAGGTTGCTGCATTTTCATCTTTTCTTCCTTATTATTCCTAGTACCTATCAAATTATTCCATCTTATTTTCTCCTAATCAAGGTGATTTGTCATGGGTAAATTGCTAGCTGTTTTTTTATTTCTCTGAGACCAAAAGCTTACAGCCAGGGCTACAATCAGGACTCTTTACAAAGAGAAGACAGATGCAGCATTGGTCAGGGCAGACAGTTTTGAAAGTAGCTTTCTGATTCCATTACCTATAATATAACTTAATGTGCCACAAGGTAGCTTTCATATTCTACTTTCCACTTTGCCAAGGTGGAGGAAATACCACTTTTTTTCCTCATGATAATAAGGCGTCAAAGGAAGATAAAGTTGCCTTCAAATGGTTTTATCTTTAAACTACAAAAAAAAAAAAACTACTTGTCATTTAGCACACCTGTGTGGTTGACATAAGTAACACCTTACTCCTCCTCTAGAAGATAATAAATGTATGAATGGTGCATGATAGGCCATATTCCTGTTGGCCTGGCCCTTATATGTGAGTGTATATGTATGTGTGTGTGTCTGTGCATGCATGCATGTGTACACACTATTAAATCAGTTTTTAATTTATTTTCTTATATAAATTTAAAAGACCTCTAGGAAGTTTCTAGTATTTTAAGACAACAGCAAACATTTTTTTTGGTAATGATATTTATTTTTTTAATTTATTTATTTATTAAGGATTTCTGCCCCCTCCCCGCCACCTCCTCCCATTTCCCTCCCCCTCCCCCGATCAAGTCCCTCTCCCTCGTCAACTTGAAGAGTAATCAGGGTTCCCTGACCTGAGGTAAGCCAGACCCAAAAAGAGGAACATGGGATGTACTCACTCATATTTGGTTTCTAGCCATAAATAAAGGAGAGTGAGCTTATAATTCGTGATCCTAGAGAAGCTAAATAAGAAGGTGAATCCGAAGTCAAACATATAGGCATCCTCCTGAATATTAACCTTCATCAGGCGATGAAAGGAGACAGAGACAGAGACCCAAATTGGAGCACCGGACAGAAATCTCAAGGTCCAAATCAGGAGCAGAAGGAGAGGGAGCACGAGCAAGGAACTCAGGACCGCGAGGGGTACACCCACACACTGAGACAATGGGGATGTTCTATCCAGAATTCACCAAGGCCAGCTGGCCTGGGTCTGAAAAAGCATGGGATAAAACCGGACTTGCTGAACATAGCGGACAATGAGGACTACTGAGAACTCAAGAACAATGGCAATGGGTTTCTGATCCTACTGCACGTACTGGCTTTGGGGGAGCCTAGGCAGTTTGGATGCTCACCTTACTAAACCTGGATGGAGGTGGGCGGTCCTTGGACTTCCCACAGGTCAGGGAACCCTGATTACTAACAGCAAATATTTTTAATGGATTTCTTATCCAAAATTAATTTGTTCCTCTGTGTTTTAAAACTAAATCACTACAAAATTGTTTTGAAGAATAGTGGAAATGTGGGCTCAAAGTATTAAGACAGATATTCATGTTAAAGAACAAACAACAAATAGTAACTTCAGACTTAGTCGGTCTCTTTTCCTAGGCAGGGTCTTTTGATTTAACTAGAAGCTAAGCTGAGAATACACACAATGAATCCTGTACAGTTACCAGAGTATACTTAGATTACTGATGCCTTCTTGTTTCTCACTAAAAAAAAAAAAGCCATTTCTGGAACTTACCAGTATCAGAAAGGGATCAAGAAGAAAGTGTAGTGATGTAAGTCAGGAGCTGCCAGAATCCTTTTTATCCTTCAAGCCGAGGTCATTGGCATGAAACATCACACCTACTCAGATTCAGCTATCAACATGACACATAGCAGAGTCACTTGAGAAGGTGGTCTCAGTTGAGGGATTCTCAGATAAGATCAACCTATGGACATGTTGGCATAGTCCTGTTTTGATGTTTTTTTTTATGGGCTTTTTATTTATTTTTTTTCTTTTTTCTTTTTTTTTTATTAAATTTT
>NC_022031.1:65389118-65416803 GCF_000317375.1 Microtus ochrogaster | reverse complement strand
CCATCAAGATCCCATCAAAATTTTTCACAGAGCTGGAGAAGACAATAATCAACTTCATATGGAAAAACAAAAAACCCAGGATAGCCAAAACAATTTTATACAATAAAGGATTGACTGGAGGCATTACCATCACTGACTTCAAACTCTATTACAGAGCTACAGTATTGAAAACAGCTTGGTATTGGCAGAAAAACAGAGAAGTCGACCAATGGAATCGAATAGAAGACCCTGACTTTAATCCTGTTTTGATGTTAACTGGTAGAAGAAGGTCTAGCTCACTGTGGACAGCACCATTGCCTCAACAGTTGAGTCTAGACTGTATTCAAACTCTAGCTAATATGGGTCTGTTACTGAAACAGCAAGCAACTTTCCTCCAGAGTGTATGCTTTAAGTTCCTGCTTCCATGCCCTGTCCTGATTGACTTCCATTGCTGATGGAAAGTAATCTGGAAAGTGAAATAAATTCTTCCCTCTCCTAAGTTGGTTCTGGTCAGAGTGTTTTACCACAGCAACACAGATGAAGGCAGACCAGGTTCATTGCCACTGCTCGTGTAACCTGATTGCTGTGTCGCATTTCCTGCTGTTTAAATATATCCCAAATGTAGTTCCTAAAAACAGGACTCTAAGAATTAGGGAAGTAGATCAATGTTTCTAAAACCACAACCACATAGTAAAAGGTTAATAACTGCCATCACCACCACGACAAAAGCATTTTAGAGGTTTGGGACTACCCAGCGTTCAAGTGGCTTCAGGCTCTACCTAGCTACCCCAAGGGGAAGAAAATCATTAAGTTGGCACATTACTGTTTGTGGTAATGCATTTGTTGCACACCAGTACTTTGTGGTACACTGTCGAATTAAAGTGGCTTATTCCCCTTAGGAGACATGAGGGTTGCTTGGGCTTGTATGGAAGCCAGCAACTCCAGTCAGTTTCAGCTTGTATTTTCAGGTTCTATGTGCACTTTCTTGTCCTTGTGTACCAATGTTACTCATGACAGTAAGGTTCTTATTTTAAAAGATGGAATGAAGGAGTGAGAGATGGAAGATATATCTCTTAATTTTAAATGTATGAACAAAAAGTAGTAAAAGTACCATCGTCAGATAATGAAATGACCTCTTGCTGATGGAGCAGTGGTTCTCAACTTGTGGGTTGAGACCCATACAGAGGGCCACATACCAGATATACTGCATATCAGATTTTACATTACAATCATAACAGTAGCAAAAATTACAGCTATAAATTAGCAATGAAACAATTTTATGGTTGGGGATAACCACAACCTAAGGAACTGTATTTAAGGGATGCTAAATCAGGAAGGTTGAGAGCTACTTCAAAAGATCATGAGAGTGTAGTTTGTCACAAAATGAAATGACAGACTTGTGTCTTTCTTCATGCTATCCCCTTGATTGCCTAAATATTGTTATATGCATTGCAAGTAAGACGTTGATGCTGTGTAACACCTATATGAAAGACACAATTCCATATTTCCCAGCTTTGAATTTTATTAGCAATAATTCAGTTTAATTTTTTCTTTTCAGGATTTTTCAAAAGCATCAGCAAATAGAAATCACAAGTGACATTCAGGAATACATGCTCTCAACACTATGTATTACAGGCTATTAATACTATATGTGATGTGGGATTCCTCTCTATGCTGTGAATGTGTTTTATTACTTTTGATTAATAAGGAAGGTGCTTTGGGCCAATGGCAGCAGAGAATAGAACAGTCAGAATTCCAAGCAGAGACAGAGAAGAAAAGAAGGTGGAATCAAAAGATGCCATGTAGCCAACAAAGGAGAAAGATGCTCTGCCCCCACAACCTTACAGGTAAACCATGAGCCTCATGGTAAAATATAAAATAATAAAAATGTGTTAATTTAAGGTGTAAGAGTTACATAATAAAAGGCCCGAGCTAATAGGCCAAGCAGTGTTCTCATTAATATAGTTTCTATGTGATTATTTGCGTAGTTCTCTTTCCATATATACAAAAATAGGACAAATCTGTGTTCCCTGTCTTCAAAGCTTGGTAAAACAGTTGTTTCTATGATGAGCTTGGCAAGGAACACGGGTAGCTTCTATAGCTTTGGACATGTTGTAAAACCTTGAATTGTATTTATAAAATGCAACATGTTATACCTTGATGTTTTGCATTTTCTCTACATATGCTATATATCAATAAAACAATTCTTAGCTTTTTATTCTTAAACGTAAGAGAGTAACTACTTACTAGAAGATTGAAAGGCTTAAATAACCTGGATTTTAGCAAAATAAAACCAAAGTAGGGTGATAATACTTTTATATTAAGCATGCAATCTTGCCAACTAATTATTATTTTTGGAAAATTTGATTGATAAAATTATATTAGCTAATATACTACACTATTTTAAGATTTTGGAATTTGAGATAACACAAAATGCACAACTACCCAGTATAAATTATATATTAAAAAATTAACCAGGCAGTAGTGGCACATACATTTAATTTCTGCACTCTGGGGGCAGAGACAGGTGGATCTCTGTGAGTTTAAGGTCATCTTAGTATACTGAGCAAGTTCTAGAACAGGATCCAAAGCTACAGAGAAACTGTGTAAAAGAAAAAAAGAAATCTTCACTTAGTTGCCTAGTTATGATACAAAAATGCTTCTTCAGAGACTTAAGCTGACATCAGTCATTAAGCCATACAGAAAACTGGCACACTGAATGTTGCTACCCCTTAAAATTGCTAAAAGGTATTCTAATTCTATGCTTCCAGGAATAAAACACTAAGAGGAATTTTCAACTATGAATTATTTATATCATTTGAGAAAACTTTAATCCAGTCCCCAACACACACACACACACACACACACACACACACACACACACACACACGTGCGCACGCGCCCCCCCACACACAGCCTTGAGATGTAATAGCTGTCAAACTGACACTGTTTTTTGTTTGTTTGTTTGCTTGTTTTATCTTTCAACTGTCTATTCCAGCTTTGCAGACAGTGTATAATTAATTATACTTTTAGTTTGGTATACCCTGAGTTTCTTACACCAAGTCCTAGGTGCACAAATTTGGCTCGAGAAAGCTCATTTCTCTACTAGAAATAAAGAAAGGTTGTCATTTTCAGTTTCTTTTACTTTCTTTACAAATCCATTAGTTGTAACCACAGCAATAAGTACATATATCAATTTTATTTAAAAAAAATAACAGGGAGAAGTTATCAAGATGTTCAAAGAATTCAAAGGTAGCAAAAGAAGCTAAACACTAGCCTGACAAGACATCAGATCCAAATGTTTGGGAGCAAAGTTCCAGGAAAGTACATAGCATTTATTGAAATCATTCAGCTAAAATTTTACCATGTAATCTTAAATTTGAAAAAAGTTTTTTAATGTGTCTGTGTTAAGTGTATATATATATATATGTGTGTGTGTGTGTGTGTGTGTGTGTGTATTTGTTCATTATGCATCTGTGTATTGCGTGTGTGTGTGGAGTGGTGTGTGTGTGTGTGTGTGTGTGTGTGTGTGTGTGTGTATGGTGTATGTGTATGTCTATTCAAGAGTCTGAATTTTGGGACCTTGTTCTATTGTTATCTACATTATTCTTCGAGACAAGGGCCTTTATTTCTTCTTCTTTAATTGAAAATTTTTCATACAATATCTACTGATCACACTTCTCCCCTCCACCAGTTCCTCCCAGCTCCTCTACACCTCTCCAGCCACTGAAATATAATCCCTTTCTCTCTCCCTCTCTTACAATAAAGAAAGGCACACACTCTCGAAAAACAGATATTATGAAACGAAAAGTCTACAAAAGTATCGTTAAGTTCAATTTGTGCTCAGCTACTCCAGGGCAAAGGGTCAACCTTGAAGTGTGGTTAACATCCACAGTGAGACTCCACTGAAGACAACTAATTGTTCCTTTCCCAGAGGGAATTAATCATAGATCGCTTCTTGCTTAGAGAGCCATCCACACTTTCCATTCTCAGGTCTGAAACTCTGGCTTAGACTGTATAGGCTCTGTGCATGTGGCCACAGACTCTGTGAGTTCATATTACTTAATTTCTATTGTATCTGAAAAATACTCTTTCCTTGTAGTTATTTATGACCTCTGCCACTTATAATCTCTGCCCGTCTTCCTTATGGTTTCTTGAGCTCTGAGGGGAGGAATTTGATGAAGACATCCTAGTATCTCTGATAGTTCTCTGAATTTTGTCAAATTTTAGGTCTCTGTATTTGTTCTCATTTACTACAAAAAGAAGTTTCTCAAACGATGTCTCGGTGAGTCACTAATCTATGGAAATAATAGATAGGCATTAAGAGTCATTTTATCGTTGTGTTACTTTAGCTAAACAGGAGTATTTGGTTTTCCCCTAAGCCCATGGCTTATCTAAACTCAGAGTCTTGGGCCACCGAAACAGTGCTGGGCATGGGTTCTATTTGCTGGAATTGGCCTTAAATCAGATCACCGAGTAGTTGGTTACTCCTATAATGGTTGTGCCACTGCTGAACCAGCCTATCTGACAGGTAGATCACTGTTTTAGTTAACAGAGTTTGTAACCTTTTCCTACCTTTCTCCTCTGGTACGGTGCAGAGTACCTTCCAGTACCATGACTGCTAGTGAGTAATAACCAGTCAGACTTCTCTGTATCTGATGAGATGTAAGTGTTGTTTTCAGCATAAGGCTTTATTGAGGGCAAATCAGGCTTTTTTTGTTCCCACTGAGCCTGGAGTTTGTGTTCCAAATAGAAGCAAAATTCTTAGTGATTGCATGGCCTCTCTTTATGCCCTGAGGCATTTCCCTAGCCCCTGAGAACTGGTTTTTTAATTCTAAATTCTCTTTAACCTCTATCTCTGTCAGAATGTAAATGTTTAGGAAGAAAATCATGATACAAAACAATTTTGATATTGCAAAATGTTTCAGTGCTATTTCTTATTTAATATAGATTGACTTAGCAGGGTACATAGGCAATACATATGAACAAATGTTAGCTAACGGGATATGTTTATATTTAATCATGTGATCTAAATGCTTTGCATAGCTCATAATTTAGTGCTAAGTTAAAAGAAACAATAGGCGTATTATGTTTATTACATTTATGTGGTCTTAGAAATTTTTTATACTTAAAGTATTTTAAAATGATAAAATCTTTTTGTGTACCTAGTTATTAAAATGAACTTCATTTTGTGCTGGAATGGTAGACCAAAGTTCTACATTATTATGCTTTAAGACATATGCTCACACTAAAAATAGAAATCACTAACAAATAGTGTATTTGGGCTTTTTACACACTTGCTGTCTCTTCCAAGTAGTAACAGTTAAATTGAGTTTCAGAAATCAGCCTTCCTTACTCACCAACAAGAAAAGTAAAACTGAAAACTTAATCGTCTGAAGTCTGCAAAGCCAGAGTGGAAGAGCTGTGATTGGAAATTTAGTCTCTCCAGTGTCTGAGCAGAAGCTGCATATCTTCTCCTGAGCGTGTGACAGACAGCACTAATCAATTTCAATATTCTTAGCTCTAAGCTTCAGCATGATCCCAGAATCCTTTTCTACCCAGCATTTGAAGACGCCATTACCAATCAATTGGAATCAGTGTACGACTTAAAAGCTGTTTTCCTTTTCTGGCCTGGCTTTTTCCACTGGAGTGAGCTGCCTCTTGAGAAATGATTAAAGAGTGGCTACTTCCCAGGTATTCCGATCATCGTACAGGAGACGCAGGATGACAGGACCCTGTGAGGTGAATTCCAAATAGGTTCTGTTCAGTATTCCCACGGTTCTCTGTGTGCGCACTGGCCTCTTTAGAATGTTGCTCATTAAGGTAGTAATTTTGCAAACTAAAGAGTCCTCTAGTATATGTAAGTGCTCTGAAACGATGCAGACTCTTCTGACGGTGCTCTCCAGAAGCTCATTGCACATGCATCAGCACATGAATCTGAAAAACAGAATGAAAACCATACTGGAGCTGTACCACTGAACTTATTTTAAGCCTTCAAGCAGGATGACATTAGGAAACAAACAGCTCCTAACAACAGCCCCTTAGTGTGTGTGACTGTAGAAGCAGGCATTGCCCCATCAGATTCTGACCATGGCAACTGTGTTTCAACTCTTGTCCTGAGACAGAGCAGGGGAGGTGGAAGTGATAGAAATATGGAAGAGTAGATTTAACTTTTTGAACAGTTATTTTTTACTTTCACTGAAAAAATCAATTTAAAAGGGTTTTCATTATGAGATTCAGGTTTGGCGAGAAATCAAGCATGAGTTATTTTTTAATTTTCTTTTTCTTATAATTTTAATTGGTCTATATTCATTGTATACTTTACTGAGTTTCATAAAAGTATTTTCATACCAACATATAATGTACTTTGAGCATATCCCCGTTTCCTTTATTTCTTTCCTCTCCTATCTCTTCTATGACCTCATTCCTGTGTTGCTTACCTTAGTTTTCCTGGACAATCTTATTTCTAGATCATGTCATATACATATGCACAATTTTATCTATTTATATAAAAATCTAGAGTCCACAGTGAAGAGAATATATGCAACAATTATTCTCCTGAAACTGAACTAATTAACCAATGCCTTGACTCCATCCTCCTTTTGTGATTAAAAGAAATTTCCATTGTCAGTATGCAGATTGCATATCCTTTTTCATTTACTGCTTTTTTTCCAATTTAACTTTTATTGATTCCTTGTGAATTTCACATCATGCATCTCAATCCCACTAATCTCCCTGTCCCTTCCCACTCACCCTCTACCCTTGCAACACTGTCCCCAGGGAGGGAAAAAACAAAATAGAATTTAAAAGAAATGAAAAAAAAAACATGTCATAAAAGCTATAGTGTGACAGCAGGGCCAGCTTTTGCTCTGATGATCTCAGGGACAGCTCTCCCACCTGCCACAGGCCTTGAGGGCTACAGGGGAGAAGGGTGGCTTCTCACCCTTGCCCATGCCACCATATGGTTGATGAGGTGTGATGGCAGATCTCTCAAGTTCACGTTCTCACTGTGCCTCTGCAAAAGATCAGCTCTCCTATATGGTCATGTGAGGTGAAGGACTCACTCTCTGAGTGTTGTATCTGGTGAGGGGCAGGATCAGTTCTCTTGTCTGCTGTAGGAGACATGGCAAAAGAAGGTACAGGGTCAGCTTTTCTTCTCTCACAACCTCAGGACAGACAGGGTCAGCACTACTATGCTGCCTGGGTAAGGTGCAGGGCCTACTCTCTAGAGTGCTGCAACTGGTGAGGGACAGGACCTGCTCTTCCACTCTGATGTCCCAGTGCGGTAGGAAATCCTACCATCAGTAGCCATTAAGTTACCCATCCACTTGGGTCACTTGGGAAACTTAGCCCACGTGGGCGTGGCCTCTTATACTATATATGCTGATGTAAAGCACGTGTCCGTCCTCTTTTCCAGCAGAGGATTGTGATCTTTGAGTCTGCCCCTAAATAAATAACCCTCTATTATACTCAATTCTGAGCTAGTGTGGGATTTCTTTTAAGCGTCCTTCATCATCCCAGGGGCCAGATCTCCTGTCTGCCACAGGCAGTGAGAGGTGAGGGGTAAGGTGAGGTATCTCTTCCTCACCACTGTAGCCACATGACAGACAGGGCTAGCTCTTCCATGGTCACACCCTCAGGGTTGGCTCAACTAGGCCATTTCCAGCAAGGTCAGCTATTCTGTGATGCCCAGAGATGCAGAACCTTCTTCCCTCCCTAGTGCTACAACAGTTGAGATACTAGGCCAACTCATCAGTTCTCATGACCTCAGGATTACCTCTCCCACCTGCCATTGTGGGTGAATGGTGTTGGGATATCTCACTTTTGCTCACAACAGAACTTGGCAGATAATGGGAAGGGCCAGATCTCTCATGCTCACATTTCAGGCCTCTCCTCTCCTGGGCTCCTATCAGCAGGATCAGCTCCACTGTGCTGCTAGGTGCTAGGTGAGATACAGGGCTTCTTACCCCATCCCTCTCCCCCCCGCCACTGAGGGACTAGGTCAGCTCTCCTGCCTGCCATAGAGGGTGACAGTCAAGTGGGGGAAGGCATCTTTCCCTTGTAGTCCCTAAGGGAAAGGACAAGTTCTCCATAATGTTGCAGGTAGTGAGGGATGAGTGCAACTCTGTCAGCCCTATCCTCTCTGCCTTCTGTGGTAACAGGAGATGGACATGAACACAGGTCACAAATGCAGCGGGGCCATGAGCATAGACTCAGCCCTTGACTGCAGCTCTGGCTTAGACAACACCATGGCCCTGACAACAAGCAGGCCATCAGCCTCTGCCCACTCCTCATTGCTTTTGCCTCTTGAGAACAGTTTCTTTCTAAAGGACGTGCCACAGGCAGTGAGAGGTGAGGGATAAGGTGGGTCAGCTTTAGGGAGTGTTATCCGGCTGTGGGCTGTGTTCTACTTTGACTCCCTAGAATCCTGGCCTCAGGTAAAGTAGAAGTCATATGCTTAAGCTTTAAGTCGTGTTACCAGGTTATGGTCTAGGTCTTCTTCCCTGGGTTCTCTATGACTTGCCTGACCTCAAATAGAACAGCCAATGGTCTATGCTGGGATATGGAGCCTAGGGGAGGGGATCCATTATATATTCCTTATCCATTTCTCTGTTGAGAGCTCAGGCTACTTCCACAGCTCAATGATTGTCAGTATGCTGCAACAAAAATTGGTGCTCAAGTATCCTTGTGATATATTGGTATAGAGTTTTAGATAAATACCCAGGTACGGCATAGCTATAGTGGTATAACCATGTGATAGATATCTTCGGGGAAGCCTACATACTGATTGCTATAGTGGCTGAACTGGTGTAAGTTCTCACTAACAGTGCATGAGCATCCATTTTCTAAGCCTTTTCATTTGTTGCTTTCATAATAGCCATTCTGAGTAGAAGGAGTAGGAATCTGTATGTAATTTTATCTTTGATATATTTGACGTCTGGTAATATTGGACAGATTTTTATGTTTTTGTTGACCATTTGTACTTCATCTTTTGAAAATTGTTTATTTTAATAGGGCCTGAGAAGTTTGATTTCTTAGTAGCTTATAACAGTTTTAGATTTAGTATATTTTTAGAAATTAATACTCTGTCAGATGTGGAGGTAGCAGAGATTTTTGTCTCATTAATTAAAATACCTCTTCACTCAATTAATTCCCTAGTTTGCTATGCAGAAGCTTTTTTGCATAAAATCCATTTTTCACTGTTGGCATTATTTCCTGAATGATTGGCGTCCTTTTCCGAAAGGCATTGCCGATACCTTTTCCTTGCAGATTATTTCTCATTTATTAAGGTCTTTGATTCATTTGGTGTTTTTTTTTTATATTATGAGAGGTAGAGATTTAACTTCACTCTTCTACATGTGGATAATCAACTTTCCAAGCAACATTTACAAAATTTGTCTTTCTACTCTAAATATATTGCCCTTCTTTGTCAAACCTCATAACTGTGTGAACTTATATCTGTTTCCTCTGTTCTATTTTGTTGGTTTGAATGTCTGTTTTTGTGTAAGCACCATGCTGGTTTTTTGTTATCGTGCCTTGTTTAGGTAATTTGAAGTCAGGTCTACTATATGCCTTCAGCATTGTTCTGTTTGCTCCAGATTGCTTTGGTGATTCAGGGTCATTTGTGCTTTCATGTGAGTTCTAAAATTGTATTTTCTATTTCTATGAAGAATAATACCGGTATTTTACTAAGGTTGTACTTTTTAGTATCTTACATTGTTTTTCTTACTTTATTTATTTAGTATTTTAGAAAATTTAAATTATTCATTGTGTAAACTTTTCACTTTCTTAGAAAGGTAAATTTTAATGCTGTGGTTTTTTTTTTCTGTCTTACATTTTGAGACAACTATGAATTAAATTGTTTGCTTGGTTTTCTCTTCAGTATGTTTGCTGTTAAAACATAGAAAAGCTTCATAGCATTAGAGAAATTTTGTCAGCCCTAAGCATATGTATGTACAAACAAGCCTAACTTCCTTCCATTTAGGCCATGCCTCCTAAAATTTCTGCAGCCTCTAATTCTGTAGTGTAATAAGCCAAGGACCAACTATTTACTGTAGTGATATTTTATTTGTATTTTAGTAAATAAAGCTTTCCTGAAGATCAGAATGCAAAGCTAAACCATTAGAGGCCAGGGAGTGGTGGCAAACACCTTTAATCTCAGGCCTCAGGAGACAGAGGCAGACAGATCTCTGTGAGTTCAAGGCTACCTTGGAACGCACAAGATTGATCCAGAAACCGATGAAGGTGGCTGTGGCTCACACCTTTAATCTTAGTCTTTGGGAGTGACTCCCCATTAATCCCAGCACAAGGGAGGTGGAGGCAATATGATTGGGTGGAGAGAGACAGGAACTCACTGGAGTGTGGAGTCTGAGGTTTGGTGAAGACAGTACAGTCTAAGCAGTCTGAGGATGGCTCCTTTGGCCTAGTCATTGGTAGGAGTAAAAGGTTTCTCTAGTGGCTTACTGTCACTCTGCTTCTTTGATCTTAAACTTTAACCCCTATATCTGTCTCTGGGTTTTTATTATTTGTGCTACAATTTATCACACGTGCCTTTGATAGGCATTCAAAATACAAACTGTTGTAGGCTAATAAAAAAAGGGACAGGTGAAATATCTTGATGACCACAAATGACAATAATTCAGAACCAGAAAAGCAAATGGCTCCTTTTAGACTATTTTAGGGATGATAAGACAGTAGATTTTAATGACTAGATGGATGGATTTTCAACTTTTCAAAACAAACACAAAATCACTTCTGTCTGTTTCAAAACTACTTTTGCTAAGTAAGATTGAATTCTTCTTGAGCATATCTAACCTGTATTGGTCACTGACCATGGGTCAACACTGTTCTGGGGATCTCATCCAATTGCTTTTAATTAATCCTCACAAATTTACAGAATAGTTGCTATTATCACCCTTATTTGTGAAGGAGGAAATGATGCTTGCCAACTGTCAGTAAACTGATTAAACTGGTGCAGGTTCTGCAGCACATCACATTGTTCTGACACCAAGCTCTATGGTGGTGTGTGCTGGCCTAACATCAACTCGTTTTCCTAAATGTTCTGGGTCTCATTTTCCCAACTGCTATAATATACGGCATGAGATTTTGGCTTGATAATGAAACAAGTAAATATCTAAAAGTACCCATAAATATAGAACCTAAATGGTCAATGACTAAACTACCATTTTTTAAATATAAAACCCAGTGGTTCTGTTGTTCTTATTTTTTGATAGCATTCATTATTAAACTTTGTTTACTTTGTGGTGTATAGCAATAAATTTTACTTGTTGACAATATATTGCTTCAGCAATCTTTCACTTTCTTAGGGCACATAAAAAGAGTTTTCAAAAATTTCATATTTTTAAATAAATAATCTAGATCTTGGCTATGGCTAAGCCGATTGGAACATTTGCTACATAAATATGAAGATCTCAGAATCCACACAAAATATCAGAGTATGGAATCACCTGACTATAAGCCCTGAATTGGGAACAAGATCCCCGGAACAGTGAGAGACACTGTCTCAAAGAACAAAATGGAGAGTGATCAGGGAAGATACAGTCATCTTCCCCTTGCATCATTATGCCCATGCACAGTTATGCACACAACCACACATTCACTTGTATGTTCCATGCTGCAGACATAGACACACACACAAAAACACACACAAATAAGATACTTTTAAAAATTCTTAAAAAATATTTTTCTATAAATTAAAGAATTGAGGAGTAAATGGGTTTAAATAATTGAAACAGATGTAAGACTACTTTTAGGTCTGGATTGTACATCTTGTTTTTTTTTTTAATCTGGAGCTGTGTCTTGGAATATATCTCTAGTTTATAAATGACAGCAAATAGGTATTTGAAAGCTATATATACTGAGTGATTACACTCTGCAATCATACTGCATGGTGGGAACTCAGAAACAATTGTACCTCTTGCTCCTTATGAACCTTTCTACAGGTCCATTATTAGGAACTGGTGAAAGTCAAAACCACAAGGTGAGGTTGACACAGCCAGGATCTGCTATAAGCAGGCACCATTTACTAGTGTGCTTTCAAGTGGTGCATACAGGGCATTTGCCAGCTCATAGTGAGATAAAACATAATGAAGCTGTATATTCAGCTAAGAGGCATTATGTATAATGCTAATCTAATTCTATTTCTTTTGTTCTAAAATTAAGAGTAAGAATGGAAAGCACTTTGTAAATGTACATTGGCTGATGAATATATAATCATAAAGTAATGAATTCTGTGTTTTTCATATTCATCCATAAATGCACTCAGCATTTATTGAGGTCCTAAATATTTCATAATCAGGATATATTCCATTTACATGTCGAATGAAACATTTCAAAGAACAGAAATCACCGGGTATCTATCAAATCTTCGAACCTTAGAGTTCTTGCTCTACCCATCCTGGCCCCTTGCCTCAGTCCGCCCCTAGAATTCCCAGAAAGCAAGAATGACAGCTGCATACCCAACCACATGCTGCGCCCTGCTTTCTGCTGCCAACTTCTTTTTGAAAGACCTATTTTAAATTTGTATTTAGAGCTTGGAGTCTAGGTAGAATTGTGGAAATATATTTTCACAATTACAATCTTTCAGTTTCATATATAGCAACTATTTACATGATTTTGAAAGGAGTTTCTGAATCTATGCAGATGATTCATTGATAGAGATCTGGAAATGAAAAAAAAATATCAAAGATGAATCATTTGAGCATCATACTGGGCTCTATATCACAATACAAATTCATTAGGGATTTTTTATTTACTATTTGTAAGCCATAAAAGTTAGCCAAACTTTTAAGTTTAGTACAGACCTCAAATTCTTAAATTCCTCCATTTGGAATTCACTTTTTATTGCTAGCCTTGGAAAGAATTGGAGTTTTGTTTAACCACTTTGAACAGTTATTATTAACATAGTCCGTTAGAGTTTTGTGTTTACCTTCTCAAAGAGACTGAAGCAACAGGGTTGAAGTGTTCCCTTGATTTGAATTGGAAGATTGCAAGGCAATTAGGATCTAGTGTGTTTAGTTGGTGTCTGAGGCATCTGTCTCTCATTCATTCTGTAGGATGCTGCCCATAAATGAAACAAAAACCATTTAGCAATGAGGCTTTTTAAGCATCCGTTACTGGAATTGTAACACTAATGTCGATTCATGAATAAGGTTTTGAAATACTGGATGGAAGAATCTGCTTCCTGATTGGCGATGTTTCAGGAGAGGAAGAACACTGGCACATTCAAATCGAGAAACACCAAATGCAACCGCTGTGTCATTTAGTTTTGTGCAATGCAGGGAAGCTATGGTTGCTGACAAAGGAGTCATTAGAACCTCTCTTCTACAGCCGACAGGCATAGGAAAAAAAATGAAATGATTCTGGCCGTTCGCAATGTTGGTGGAGGAGTCAAAATGGCCTTCAATGGGATGGTGGTAAAAGGAGAGCTTTGTTTTGGGTTCCAACTGCCTGAACATGGTCATTTGAAATTCAATAAAGGTGTGTGTTCTAGGAAATCAGAGGAGCTGCTTGTTAATACATCAGCTGGAAGAGTGGAAGCTGGGGAACTGTCATGAGAAAATTCATGGTGCATGTAGAGACTTTCTGAGCAGGTTCTCCAAGGAGCCTGCATTAATAGACATCCTTGTTGGTCAGAAAATTGGAAGACCCTGTAAGGATCAGAATTAGTTGTGGACAAATTTGATCAAAATTAAATTCACTCTTTTTTGAGGTGCCTTAATGATTCATTTAATAATTTATTGAAAGCAAAGTGGTTTATGCTACCAATATTATCATTAAAATATTTTGCTTATCGAACTCGACCAATATCCATAGTTTTGTAGGAAACTTCATGTTCTCCACTGCAGTCTCTATTATCCCATTTTTCAAAAAATTACAGAAAAATTGCTTCCAATGCCCTAAATGATATAGTCTGGCTTTGTCCTTTTTTGTTTTAATTGAAAGAACTCTTGATGGATCAGGAAACCAGAGAAAGATTGAAAACACCATGGCATAAATGTCTACGTTTGTTGAGACAGAATATTCCCTCAGGGTAATCACTCCCATCTTCATCATTTACAATAAAGCAATGAAGGCTATTTTGAACATTTTGTGAAATGGGCCCAAAATTATTGGTTTAAAATTAAATGCATCAAAAATGTAAAGTGCAGTTATTGTGAAGTTTAAAGATATCCATATAGTCAGTGTGAATTGTCTGTCCGCAATATTTTATAATAATGGAAATTATTCATATGTGCATCTTCAACATTGAAAATCAATATAACTGGCATTTAAGTCTTATAATAGTCAATACACAAGGATAAAGTCTAACAATGCTAACTCAGAGCTAACACTGTCTTACCTGGCCTTACAGAGGACATACTTATTAGATGTTGATAATGAATAGCTGAGGGTTCCCAAAGTACTAAAATATGTATCAAACATCTTGCTACATTAATCTGAGTGTTTGTGTCTCTGATAAATGAAATTAGTTCCCCCATCAAAGATATCACTGAGAGAACATGTCTTCCTTCTCGTGAAGACAGGGAGATGTTTGCTGAGAGTCTGTGTGTTTTCACTGACCAGTTTGCTTTGACTTAGGCTTATTATCTCGGGAACAATAGGTCATGAGCCTTGAATGTTGATACAACAACAGCCTGTTATTTTTGTTATAGCAACACAAATAGACTAAGACACATATCCTCCCTTTCACTAGGGGTTTGCTAAGATCGAAATACATTCCAGTTTCTACTGCAAATACTTTCTCCTCTTCTCATGTTACTGAACTTGATGTTGGTTCTTTAGCTCCTTTTGTTGTTGTTGTGACAAATGTCCTGAGCAAGGTAATTTAAGGAACGGAAGGTGAAATGGATTTTTTTTACATGATATGTGATTACATCTATAACAGTAAATGTGTTTTTTACCTTAAATGTGGAATTTAAGAGTGTTTTCTTTTTTCAGTTTTTCAAATTTATTAATAAATTTTAATCATACCCAATATTTTAAATGTGACATAGTGAAGCCAAATGCTTTCATAAAATGATTAGTAGTTTAAAACCTTCATATCATCAAGAGGGAGAGATTTTTAATCTGCCATGGATGGATATATTCTATTAAAGAAGTGTATCATTCAATATGGATCACTTTTTAGCAAACAATTTTTTTTTGCATTTTTTTTTTTTTTTTTTTGGTTTTTCGAGAAAGGGTTTCTCTGTGGTTTTGGAGCCTGTCCTGGAACTAGCTCTGTAGACCAGGCTGGTCTCGAACTCACAGAGATCCGCCTGCCTCTGCCTCCAAGTGCTGGGATTAAAGGCGTGTGCCACCACCGCCCGGCTTTAGCAAACAATTTTTTAATATTGTTGTTTATTTGGTTAGACTCTGGGCTAAGGAATATATGTTTATTGCTTACTAAATTCAGAGTTAAGCTATATTAAAGCTTTGAATATATTACAATATATAATATACACACAGATATGCATGTATAGGTATACACATTTATATATATGCGATTAGAGAATATGTATATATTATATCCAATGTATAATTTTCTATTTCAAGCTTAACAATACTGACCTAAAACCTCTAATAGAGAAAAGCCATTATTCTGAATTGTAAGCATACTCATCCTCTGCACTTTCTTTTTAAAGTGAGGACTTTGGTGAACAAAAAGAGATGAGTAGCCTGAGAATGTGAGTGGTGCATTCCTTGTGAGGAGATCCGTAGAATGGAAATCAGGGACTTGAGCATTTGCTCAAGTGTCTTCATCCTCACTTATAGCTAGAGTCTCCTTTGGGCTTTGCCAGTTTTTAAAGTTTTTCTGGTCATCAGGATTTTGAAAGTATGATATGCTTTCATTTATTTTTTCTGAAACTTAGAGTGTGCACTTGAATGAAATATACTTATCCTCTCCAACCTAGTTCCCTCATTTGCATTTGAAGGACATTTGTGTATAATGGAAAATTACAAACATGACTAATTATGAGAGCCATGATAATGTAGAAACTCAGAGATATGGAATTAAAGAATATGTACGTATTATATATGCATCATTAGGTGTGTTTTTATATTATTTTCATTAACATTAAATACTGCCTTTAAGTTTTTATCATCATTATTTTATGTGTGTTTGTATTTGTGTGTGCATGTGGCTTGTGTGCCTGCATATGTGTGTGTATGTTGTGTTGTTTGTCAGGGGTTGTACTCATGCCATGATATCAATGTGGAGATCAGAGAACAATTCTCTGAAGGTTGTGCTTTCCATAAATCCTTGCATTTGCTCATAAGGTTGACCTTGGACAATCAGGTTTACATGGCAAGCACTTTAATTAATGAACCATCTTGCAAAAATACTCTTGTTTAGTTGTTAACAAAGTTCTTAAAACTGGACTAAGAGTATTTTTATAAAGTCTCAATATATTTTCCTTTAATTTTCTCTAGTAAATGTCAACCAGTCATCCTGGCAAAGATCTTTGGTGTAAACTTAGAAAATGACATTTCCTCACACACACTCTGTAAACTAGTAAATTTGGGTCCAGAATCTGAATTGTTCTTGCTGTTTCCACATTATATTCTATTTGAAGACAGGATCCACTTGTATCAAGTTATTACAGGTCGTGATTTAATTGCTCTTATGTTTTCTTCTAAAATAGAGGGAGTAGTGTTCTTAACATGTAAGTTTAATATTATATTCTTTTAAAACTCTTAAATTCTATCTTATGCAAGCAAATACCAGACTTTAAAGGGGCCCCAACTTCCTTTGAAATTTGTCTATTCAATTCCTTCCTGGACCCATATCATTCAAATATCTGGCCAGTTCTGTTGAAAAGATAAGTCGGCTTTCAAGTGTCAGCACAGACCCTCTCTACAGATATCCTATACAAAGTGACACACCTTTTATGATGATTAATCTTTGCTCTTGTCTTGACCAATGTTCTATTGCTGTGAAGAGGCACCATGATGACAACTCTTAGAAAAGAGAACATTTAATTAGGCCTGACTTTTAGATTCAGAGGTTTAGTCTGTTATCATCATCACAGGAAGCATGTTGGTGTATAGGGAGACATGATGCTGGGGGAGGAGCTCTGAGTTCTACGTCTGGATTAGTAGGCAGCAGAGAGAGACATTTGAGCATCTGAAAGTTCAAAGCCTGCCTCCAGTGACACACATCCTCCAACAAGACCGCTCCCTGGTGACCAAGCATTCACATCCATAAGCCTGTGAGGCTCTTCTTAGATAAACCACCACAGCTGTCAATTTGATTTGATCCAGGTTAGAATCAGAGTCACTTCTCCATGTATATCTGAAAAAAGTGCTTCATTTTGATTTCTAATGCTGTGATAAATCACTGACCAATCAATGATTTACATTTATTTGCTAATATTTTGCAGTCCATCAGCAAGAAAGCAATGGTAGGAAGTCAAGGCAGGAACTTTGAGACAGGGGCTGGAACAGAGTCCATGGATGAATGTTGCTTATTAGCTTTCTCCCCTAGCTTGCTCAATTTTATTTCTTTTACAACCAATGACTACCTGCTTAGGGTAGCACCACCCAAAACAGGCTAGAGCAACCCAATCAATCATTAGTCAAGAAAATGTCCAACTGATTTGTCTGTAGGTTAATCTGATGGAAGTATTTTGTCAAGTGCGTTTTATTTTGGAATTATCTGTTTGTATTCTGTGAAGATTTGCACTTGGATTGATTAATATAAACATTATTGGACAATAGCTAGGCAGAAATTCAGGGGCATAAAGGATGCTGGGCAGAAGGGTAGAGACATGTGGAGTCTTCAGCCAGATGGAGAGGAAACAGCATGGGCATTATGGGGTAAAGGTAGTAAAACCATGAGACAAAAAGCAGATTGAAAACGAATTAGTTTAAGTTGCAAGAGCTAGTTAGTACAAGTCTAAACTATCAGCTGAGATTTTATAATTAATAATAAGTCTCCATGATATTAGTGGGGAACCAATGGTCTCTACAAGAAAGAACTATTATAGAGTTTCCCTCACCCCATTATTCTGAGACTGACCTAAGTTGAAAGAGAACCCAAGAAATACAAATGGTATTTCCTAAAATAATAAATTCAGAGAGAAGTCTTTATCCAAGGTCAGGTAGCACCTTTGAAAATGTACCCCAGATATAAGGAATTTTGAAGAAAGAGAAAGGATGTCTTTGTCTTCCTGTTGTATTTTTTTTTTTTGCTAGTGAGTTTATCTATCCATTGTTGCAGCTGCTGTTGCTGTTGCCATGTTTTACTGAAACAGAATGCAGCTCCTTTGTCTTTCCAATATGAACTAGAGACCAATGGTTCTCCAGGCATCCTCCAGGCATGTAGTGCCAATTTGGGACTGCTGCGTTGTCCAGCTTTGTGGACTGGGCAGCTACTAGGTAATGATCATTTCCAGCATAGTTTTGTTGAGGCACATAACATAAATATTGTGTGCCAAAATAGCAAATTATTTTGTAAATATATTTTCACCCCCTTAAGACTGTTCCTCTAAAGAATCTTGGCTACTACTTCTGCCATAATTTTTTCTCTTATGAACTAAATATATTGATGCCATGTTTTGTGCACCATTATATGTTTTATTAGTAAAGCCCGAAAAGTAATGAAACATTTTGCTCTCATAGGGTATTCATACTCTAAGAGTAAGAAACTACTCTTTTTCATAATAGCTACTGTTTTGTGAACAATTATATAGGCATTTGTGGATTTTGGATTTTGCTTCAGTTATTTTTCTCATAGAGGGAAAGCACCAAGTTGTTTGCAATAAGTTGTTTATTATTAATATTTGAAAGTTACAATATTTGCCATAGTATAAACACCAAATAAACATTTTGTAAATGGAAAAAAACAAGTGAATAGTTATATTATATCTGAAAGTGGATCTCAAGGCTCAAGACTGAAAACAGACTCATCAAATTAGATAGCAATAGGTGTATACATAAAAAATGGAGAGGTCCCAGGCTAATTACTTAACTGCACACCTGGAAGCTTTAGAACAAAAAGTAGAAATCACAGACAAAAGAGCAGATGACAAGAAGTAATTAAACTTAGGGCTAAAATCAATACAATAGAAAGAAGAAAACAAACAAAACAAAAAGAATCATGATCAAAGATTTGGCTCTTTGAAAAAATCAAAAGGATTGATGAGACCTTATCTTCAATTGCTAAAAGATAGAGAAAGGATATAAAAATTAACAAAATTAGATCTGAAATTAAGGACATTGTTGGGAGTCTCCAGCTTGGGCCTCATTCCAAATCCCACCAAGATGTTTAGATGAGAACTCAGTCCAACACTTCCCATTCAAAACACTGCAGGGAGGGAAGAAAAAGGGAGGGAAGCAGAGAAAATGTATAGCTCAGTAAAATCAATAAAATTTATGCTTATTAAAAAAAAAACCCTGTCCTCCTGCCCTCTCAGAAAGTTCACCCAATGTTGGCTCATCTATTGGAACTAATAAAGATTCCACCTACAGGGTATTTAAGGCCTTCTCCAATCAGCTCTGATTTCTCCCTTACTTCCTTTCCTTAAGTGTGAAACAGGAATTCCTTTGTTCAAATTTGATCTGGTTTTATTAATTTGGTTTGTATTGACACATTGCATCAGTGGAGAAACCCACTACCCGGCATTTCAAAATATTTTTCATACGTAACACCAGAAACCAAATACAAAGAACTATAATAACATATTTTAAAAACCTGCACTTAGGGCTTGAGATGTGGCTTAGTAATTGAAGGTACTTATTCTTACTCCTCTTCCAGAGAATCTTGGTTCAGTTCCCAGCACCAGTATCAGAGGCAAATACACATACATATGCATAAAAAATAAATATAAAAAAATCTTTTTAAAAAACCTGCACTCAACCAAATTGGAGAATACAAAAGTTACAACTATTTTCTCAAACATATAACTTATTATAGTAAATAAAATATCATTTTCCTTTATTATTTTCTGTATTTCCTGCTCCTAGTTTAAACTTGTCTCAATACGTTTCCACTTGGCTGGCAGACATAGCTAAGCATCAGTTGTTGACTACAACTGCTCCAAGTGACTGTGAGCCCTGGACTTCCTGAAAACTGATGTGGACCAGTCCAGGTGATGTGAATGCTCCCTGTCTCTTCAAAAGAGTCTGCTAACCAGGTGCTTCTGATGAGTTCCTCATTGCCTGAATTAGCTCATTACCTTTGGCTAACATTTAAGCATTCTTGGGCCCAGAGAAAAACACCCCAATGTCAGGTTGAAGTAGTTACAAAAAAGAATACATTGTCTCATGGTCCCTGCCCAAAATAGGTTGAAATGCTGAGAGAAGGGGAAACTTCCTGGCCTAAGAAACAAAAATAGCAACCTAAAATGCCCATTGACCTACCAGAACAAATAGTCCCAGAGTTGTCAATTAATGGATTTATTAACTAAAATGGTTCTACATAAGAAGACAATTTGGTTCTTTATGCAGAACCACAGAATCACATGAGGACATTATTGCTGTGGGACAATGGTCTTTTATCCAGTTACTTGTATTCTTTTTAATAAAACGCTGATTGGCCAGTAGCCAGGCAGGACATATAGGCAGGGCAACAGCAATCAGGCAGGAAGTAGAGGCATGGGAAAAGTTTCAGTCTGCAGTCGTCATCCATACACAGAGCAAGCAAGATGTGACTGCCTCACTGAAAAAGGTACCAAGACACGTGGCTAACACAGACAAGAATTATGGGCTGAGATAAGTTATAAGAATTAATTAGTACCAGCCTGGTCTACAGAGCTAGTGCCAGGACAGGCTCCAAAAGCCACAGAGAAACCCTGTCTCGAAAAACAAACAAACAAACAAACAAAAAATAATTAATTAGTTAGAAACCTGAGCTACTGGGCCAATCAGTTTATAACTAATGTAGACCTTGGTGTATTTCTTTGGGACCAGGTGGGACAAAAAACTCAGACAACACACTCAGGATTATAATTGCAAATTGGTTTTATGCAAAGATCAGAGCTCTGTACAGGACCTGGTAGCAGAGGATGACCACTGCCCTAAACAAGAAAATCTATTCACTAACGGTTTTTAGGTCCCAGTATCACCCACTTGATCCCCTGGACAGACAGGACCCATGACTGAGTCCTGTCATCGGTACTTGTGAGTGGGCAAATGTAGGACCCAGGACCGCTTGGTGCACACCTGCAAAGACAGGCTCTATAGACTCATCAGGCTGGAGTCTCAGTTTACCCTAAGTCAATACCTGGTTCTGAGACGCCCATGCTCCACCCAGGAAGAGATCCTCCAAAGGAAATTCCTAACATCCCAACCATTGTAGATAGGATCACCTGTAGGCACACATCCACCGCTTTTTACCAGGACACCACTAGACAAATATCAGTCAATCAAGGGTCTTGAACCTTAGAAATTCCTCACCCCTGCCTTTGCTACTAGAAAAGCTTAACCCCAACTGAGTTTGGGGTTCTCCAATCACTCCAATACATTAGGCAGCCCAAGTTTGCAAAGTTGTATAAGAATAAAGGCTCTTAGCCAGGCGATGGTGGCGCACGCCTTTAATCCCAGCACTCGGGAGGCAGAGGCAGGCGGATCTCTGTGAGTTCGAGATCAGTCTGGTCTACAGAGCTAGTTCCAGGACAGGCTCCAAAGCCACAGAGAAACCCTGTCTCGAAAAAACCAAAAAAAAAAAAAAAAAAAAAAAAAAAAAAAATAAAGGTTCTTTGCTTTTACATACAGTACTCAGTCTTCCAGTTGCTTTTTGGGGGACTCTGTGATTTGGGAATAACAGAAATATTCATATATTCCTGCGGAGGGTGCAAACTTGTATAGTCACTATGGAAATCAATATAGTTGTTCCTCAGAAAGATAGGAATAGATACACCCAAAGGACACTGTATAGTTCCACAAGGACATTTGCTCAACTGTGTTCATTGTGGCACTACTCAGAATAGTCAGAAATGAACCACAATAGATGTTCTTCAATAGAAGAATGGATATAGAAAATATGGTACATTTACACAATGGGATATTACTCAGTTGTTATGAAAAAATGAAATCATTATATTTGCAGCAAATTCCTAAAAGTAGAAAAAAAAATCATCCTGAGTGAGGTAACACAGGCCCCAAAAGATAAATATGATATGACTTCTCTTAGGACTGTAGAGTGAGGAGGAGTGGGAGTGGAGGGAGTGAGAGTGGGGGGAGGGGGGAGAAGGAGGATGGGAGGAGATGGGAAAAAAGAAATAAAAAGAAAAAAATTGATTATATACATGCTTTTCCCCAAATCCAGCATCCATAAAAACTAGTATAAATAAGTAAACTGAAGTCCATACATTCTTTACAACTTCTATCACTAAGTCACTATTTAAATGGTGAAAATTGCAAAGTAGTGCAGTGGTGTCTGAAGTTTCCATGTGGAGATAATTACCCCAGATTCGGCAACAACAGCAGACAAGAGAAATGACTCTACCCAAGTTTATCCAGTGAGTTGAATTCTAGTTAATTACAAGAACACAGGAAACTTAGTAGAAACTAAAGTACTGAGGAAAATCCCTTTCCCCATACATAACTTCAACTTCTTATATATGAGTCTTCAGGGAGCCGGATGATAGTGAGAACCCTTTTCCCCTTCTGACGGAGGAAGGTCATTAATTAATAAAGAAACTGCAAAGAAGCAGATTCAGGCAGTCACCATGATTCTCCCACACAACACAGATGCAGGTTAACACCTTTCCCGGTAAGCCACACCTCGTGGGTCTACACAGATTATTAAATATGGGTTAAAGCAAGATGTGAGAATTAGTTAATAAGAGGCTAAAACTAATGGGCTAGGCAGTGTTTAAAAGAATACAGATTCCGTGTAATTATTTCGGGTAGAGCTAGCCAGGTGGCGCGAAGCAGCCCACCGCTCCATCAACACCCTTCATTATGTGTTTTGAATGTATCCAATATTTTGTAGGTCTTCAGTGGCATGTCACAGGTGGTAAGAATCCTACCATAATCTATCTCTTCTTCATTCTCTTATAGTCTTTCATCTAGATCTTTTGTGATATTACCTGATCTCTGTAGGGGTATTATATTTGGCTTATTTAAAACGGATCCCCCAAAATCATTTTTTTCTAAGCTTTTTTTTTCTATGTTGACACTCAGGTCTTACTGTTGCCTACTGCAAAGAAAAACTTCCCCAGTTAAAGCTGGTAGCAGTAATAATCTATAACTATAAAAATAAGTATCAGATGACAATCATCTAGATAGTTCCAAGTTTTGTGGTATATTTAACAATAGACCATTACTCAATCGTTAATAAGAATGAACTCAAGACTTTCACAGGTAAATGGATGGACTTAGAAAAAATCATACTGAATGATTTACCCCAGACCCATAATGAAAATACAGTATGTACTCACTTATATATGGTTATCAGCAGTTAGGTCAATAATAACCAATCTCCAATCCATAGAACCTCAGAGGTGAGGTAAAAAATAAGATACTAGGGGGCATAGATAGACCGTTACGGATGGATGCGAGGAACTGGAACAGAGGAATCAAGTGGGGAGAGATAAGGGGTCAAAGGAAGGAATACAGGGACAGAAAACTGAAACTAAGGGCCATTGGAAGCGTAATATGAAATCCTAATATGGAAACATCCTAAAAATAGCAATAAAATGCCTACTGATGACATTCTGCTATTCTTTGTTCAACCATCATCAGAGATGCTTCATCATGCAGCAGAAAGAACACATTTAGAGACACATTAAACACAGAGTGAGAAACTTAAAGACACTCTGCCCTAAAAGTGATGTCTTCATCAAATTTCTCCCTTGAGGTTTCAAGGAATCCCACCCCCATGCTATAGAAGATGAGGCAAAAAAAGGGGGGGGGGTAAAATGTGATCAGGATGTATTGTGAGGGAAAAAAAACCTTTTTTCACAAAAAAGAATGAAATAAACTTATAGAAAAAATATTTTAAATAAAAAACATCTGGAAATCAATTTGATAGACACTTGTGTTTATTTAGCAATACAATAGCTGTAACTTCTCTAATAGGACCCGTGTTCTCCCCAGCCTTGGGTTTTTGATTTGGCTTGAGTATCTGAAGTAAATTTTCCTATGAAGTGGTTCTAAAATCCAACCAAAAATTATCGACAATAACTCTGCCCACTAACCCACTATTGGATATTTCTCCTTAGACGCATTGATATTATAGTAAATAGGGTCTTCCGTGAAGTAGGATTTTGGCCACAATTTCCCATCACCAGCCAGTACAGCACTTCATGGAATTATGAAAGCTGGCCGGTAAGAAGGAAGTTTCCAGCCCAGGCTCAGCTTGAATTTTTTATGTTCCATACTCAGAGCAGATTGTGTCTTCAGCAATATGATCTTACCATCTAGTTCTGGTAGGCAGCCAACACCAGTAAAAATGGGCATATTGTTTGGAGGGAGATAATTCTACATTGGATATTTATTTAATGACATTCTGGTTCCTGGAACTTTCCTTCTCCCCACCCATTTCCAGGTAAATTTGATTGAACTCTTTATTCATCATTTTAATACTTACAGATAAATGCTGTTGCAACAGTGTTTTTCACTCGTCTTATGGAGTATAATCTTCACCTTATGCACCATAAAGTCCCCAAGAATTTCATAGCTGTATCTGGTCCTTACACCTTATGTAAACTGATTTGCCCTATTGTATTCAGATATGTTCACAAATTTGTGAAACATTCAGAAATCTTGCTACATTTGCTTTTGAGTGCTACATCTGCCTGTTTTTCTTTAGTCATTCATTCTTGTTTGCTGTGACACTTCGTGAACCTTGTTTTATGAGAGCCTATATCACTGAGATCAGACAAAGAATCCCCTACCTTGTACAGATGATTTTCAACTATGGTGTTCAGCAAAAAAACACTAATTATGTTCCTTTTCAATTCTCCCATTAGCATCTTACTATCCATCCTAGTGAGTTGAGCACCCAAAACTTCTTCTTTTGTGCCCAGTGTGCTTACTGCTGAATAGAGAGACAGAGAGAGACAGACAGGTAAAACTCAATCAAATAAGGAAAGGAGGAAAGAAATTCATAAAGTAGACAGTAGAAATTATTCATTATCCTGTCAACTCTGCATAACCAGTGCCCTATTTCAGTGTTTGTTTTTCTTATCAAGTTTTGAAAACACTGAGGTCATGAGGTCATATTACTTATAAGCCCTTCTGCGGGGTTTTTACTCCTAGCTTCAGATGAGTGCCCTTCAACACCAGTAAATATTCTTTTTTTTTTTCTTGGTTTTTAGAGACAGGGTTTCTCTGTAGCTTTGGTGCCTGTCCCGGAACTTGCTCTTGTAGACCAGGCTGGCCTGGAACTCCCAGATATCCTCCTGCCTCTGCCTCCCGAGTGCTGGGATTAAAGGTGTGTGCCACCACCGCCCGGCAGTAAATATTCTTATAGGATGTTTTTTTCTGCTCTTGTAGCTTATGGGAATGGCCAACAGCTTCTTTAATATCTCTATTACAAGTCACCCTTCCGGCCAGATTTGCATGTGTTGTAGAATGACGTAGACATTGATCTACGGCACTCAGAGAAGCTATGAATACCTGCAGGAGACTAGCACAAGATTAATCCCATCGGTGTTCTTAAAGTTATTGCCTCTTGTAGACAATTCTATGAGCCAGCTGAATATGTACCAGCCTAGCTACCAAGAAGTCAGGATACAGGCAGCCCACAGCCTTCTCTGAGTCAAGCTGACAATACTCTCCAGTGTTGTAACTGGCATTCCCACCATTTCTGTCCCCAAATAACAGTGCACTTCACTGAGTAACTTTGGTTGCAGATGGAGCAATCTGATTTTATACTGAGTCAGTAGCTTTTATATTTTGCTTGCCCACACGACTGAGATCACGGCCTAATCTACAAAGAAGGTAGCCTACAAGTGGATGAGTGTGGCAGCTTACACAAGTTATTTATCCCATGGGAAGCTGGTTAAAGTGGTATACATAAGGACAAAGCCGCCCAGTTCATTTATTCAAATGTCCGTGGCCCTGATCTTCTTGACAGACTTGTTCCTTCTGTCTACAGTTTGCTAGATAGCCACAGCGAAGGGGCAAGAAGGGACAACAGACATACCATTCTTTCTTTTTGTTTTGATTTTAATTTTCTTACTATTTTACTTTCCTACGTTGTGAAGTTAGGCTGACAGAATCAATTTCTATTCTTTTTGTTTATCCTTCTGGCAAAGCTGTGGGAACACAGAGTGTTCTTCAGATTTCATTCAAGCAAGTTTTATCAGTTCTTCTTTACTTCTTTTGCTTTGCAACTTCGTTGAGAAAACTCATTTCATCAGAATTAAAAATATGCAGTTCGGCACCTGGATCTCTTATCTGTGCTTCATATTTGGAAGAAATTTTAAGCCAAGCAACAAGAAATAGTATTTACGTGTCAGAGGCCAGCTGTCAGCCTACACTTTGAACACCCTAGTGATGGAAAGTGAATTTTTAGAATTTAACGTCAAAACTCAGAGCATCTGGAACTAGGGAGGCTTTGTTTGTAATAAAGATAAAATCCTATTACAAACAAGAGTAGAGAACACCTGAATTGTTCTGTGTCACAGAAATTTTGCTAGAAGTAATAATACAAGTCTATAAATCACATTCCAGTCAACACTAACAGAATATGGTGCCAGCCCTGTGCAGTTATCTCCACAGTAAATTAATACAGGGGACTCTCAGCAAAATCCTTAAGAAGAAAAGAATCTAACACATGACCCCTGCACCCTTGTTCCTTTGAATCTTTTCTTTCTTGACCAATAGCGATATGGATTATTAGTTTGAGAGACTCTTGGGAGTTCAGGTTAGAGGAACATAGTGAGAGGAAGTAGGTGGATCTTACAGAGGAAATTAAGATAAAAGGGCATAAATACAAAGATAACTTCCCTACCCTTTCCTTGATGTAGCAAACTACCGAATGAAGCAATTTAAAGCTGTCTGTCATCTAGAAAGGAAATCAGATAGCCAGACTATTCTTTTTAAGAAACAACATAATTAGTTTAACACTGTCGTTTTGATAGGCCATGGCCTAAGCTAATTTGGCTACATAAAAAAGGATTTTGTGAGGTTATTATGGAACTTGGATTTTTAACTGTGTCTTTTCTAGACTCGCCTGAAAGAAAAGAAAAAGATCTTTTCTTTCTTATCTTGCAGACCCTTAACAACAAAGGACACACTTTGTTAAGTATAGTTACAGACCTGTTGGATTTTTTATTTTGCAAAATTTATGCAGAATTCATTTCCACTTTTACTGCTTTATTACACAATGTTGGGGATAAAGTCAGATAGATGTTCCCTTAGCTTTAAACAGATATTTCTCTTTACAGTGGAAGTCAGTGGATGCAGAGGTACTTGACTGCTCAAGCTACTGAGAAAAAAAGCCTGACAGAATCCTCAGCAATAAATAAGACATTTATGACATGTCCTCTAAGGTTCATAGATTATCACAGAAGAAGGGAATGAGAGAGTTAACGATGAAAATTGGGAAAGGGGTGATAAAATACTATCTGCGGTTGTGACAGTTATTGTTGCAATGAACTCACAGCAACCATGGTGGTCTGCACCCGGCCTGAATAAGACAGGACCTATCAAAATTCAGTTGTAGAAAGCAAAGTTGCTCCAAGGGGACCTACTTAACTGATAACTTCTGACAGATTCTGGGGGATGGAGGGAGAGCTGTTATTAT
>NC_022031.1:65387150-65389018 GCF_000317375.1 Microtus ochrogaster | reverse complement strand
AGACCAGGCTGGTCTCGAACTCACAGAGATCTGCCTGCCTCTGCCTCCCGAGTGCTGGGATTAAAGGCGTGCGCCACCATCGCCCGGCTCGAGAGCTGTTATTTTTAAATGTGTTCTGCCAGTCCACCATAATTCTCTGGGCAGAACCATCATGATCATACAGAAACTCCTTGTTCATCTCTCTGTGTTATAAAATGAAACATAAAGACATGAGAAGGACTTGAAGGGAGGAGGCAGACATTGACAAAGGTAGAAATGATGACAAGATGTTGAAAGGGAAATAAGAAAAGGTAGTAATGAGAACAGTTAGAATGCATTACATAGATATATGAAATTTCCCAAAATTAATTAACAAAAGAATCATGTCGAGCATATCTAAGGAATTGTTATAAAGGAGGTAGCTTTTGTTGCTTTGTGTTAACTTGATTTCTCAAATATCATCTGCAGTTTTGACTGTTTTTCAACTGTGCTCAGCAAATACTATCAGATTTCAACCTATGCTTTTGTCTTAACAATTTTCTGCACTGAGTGTTACACTACACTTTTTTCCCCAGTTATCCCTTCTAATTGGCAAGTTGTCTTGGAATAAGCCTTTTACATCAGTACCCTGATGCTGTGGCTTCAGTCTGAGATACCTCCTCCAGGAACCTGCTCTGCATCCTTTTTTCTAGGCGGCAGGTTGGGTGTGCTTTGCACACTTTAGGAGTTGGGGTATAGATGGGAATTAATTCACCAGGTCAAGCCTGACCCTAGATGCGACAGTCCTAATAAGTTCAATGCCTGCCACTTGCTAGTGCTGTTTATTTTCCAGGAGTGACTGAACCCATGAGCCAAAATTAATTTTTCATTGTTTGAGTTATTTTTTTATAACGGCGATGTAAAAGGAGCTAGTACACCTGGGAGGAAAACCAAAAAGGGAAGAAGAGCGTTTTTAGTTGCCTTTCTCCTTGTGCATCCTAAGAAGTGTGGCAGTCATGACAGTCACTCAAACATATCTGCATCTGTCCCTGGAGTTGCTTTTTGAGATGGGAAAGGAATTTAAAGCTACACTCAAGTAAAAATTCTAGAAAGGAGGTGATTATTCTGAATTATTCTAGTAGGCCAACCATTAACAACAATCCTTACAGGGAGGAGGCAGTGAGTTTAGAAGTCTCAGGTTTGGGTGTGGAGGAGGGTGTCTGGAGCCAAAGAGTACAAGTATTCTCTAAGAGACAGAAAATAGAGAAATAATTTTTTATCCTCTCCATATTTTTATCACAGAACACATGATATAGGTGATTTATATAGGACAGACAAGATCCAGGCTCTAACAACTTATGAGGGTCTTCTTGCTACATCCTTTCATGGTGGAAAAGAGAAGGGTAAAAGGCCAAATACTGCATCATCACAGGAACAGGAACAGAAAAGAACAGTCATATACCAAGTGAATCCTCTTTCCCTCAGCCTTGGGGAGAGGTACTAATGGCCAGCCTCCTCAGATTCCATCTCTTGATGGTATCACCTGGTATTACCTGGGTAGTATGATGTATTTAAATAATCATCATCACTGCAAATGGATTCTGTTTTAAAAACTTCAGAAGAAATTAGTCCCCTTGACACTTGAATTCAGGATTCTGACCTCCAGAATCACAGAAGAATAAAAGTTCTATTATAACCACTTCGGAATATGTGGATTCATCACACACACACAGGCACACACACGCACACACACACACACACACACACACACACACACACACACACCACACTCACCACACTCACTCACTCACTCACTCACATGGAAGAGAAGAGAGGAGGCAGGAGGGAGAGACAGAAAGAGAGAGAGAGAGAGAGAGAGAGAGAGAGAGAGAGAGAGAGAGAGAGAGAGA
>NC_022031.1:65359075-65387050 GCF_000317375.1 Microtus ochrogaster | reverse complement strand
AGAGAGAGAGAGAGAGAGAGAGAGAGAGAGAGGGAGAGAGAGAGAGGAAGAGAGAAAGGTTTATGTTTCAGTATTAATAGGAAAACATGTTACTGACAAACAAGCTTTCTCATGCGTCCTAAAAGACTGAACCTTGCCATGAACAACATACACTCATTAAGTGTTCAATGATCTGAAGACATTAGAGATGTTGTAGGGAACAGGGCAGAAGTTAGGAAGTGAGGCTTTTCAGTTGTCCTGGTATTGCCTTTAATGCTAAGACTCTCCTGCTTATCTCTGTGTATGGAGTAAAGCAGCAGGGTTGTGTATCATATAGAAGGGCCATGTAGCCTCGTTTGTTAAAGCCTGTAAAATGCTGTGGAGATAATAAATGCTAATCTTTATTTAATCAACTAGGCAAGAAGACAATTATCTGAAAGACAAGGAGTGTGCCTTGCAGCTTGGTGTCTAATAGAGTTCTTATAGCAAATCCAACCGAGACCTATATTTAAAGTACAATTTCCATAATCTTCCGTATCACAGTGATAAATTGAGGCTTAGGGCTTCCAATTCCTTGTTTATCTCCACTGCTTAAATTCAATTGCTTTAATTAAAATTACATTGAGAATGCATTTTCCAATTTAGATTTCTAAAGGCCACTGGGGTTTGTTCCATTACATCCTTTTCATGTTGTAACATTTAAAGAACCGTCACTTAATTTTCACAATAGTTAAGGGAAAATTTTCTTCTTAAATTAATAGCATTGTTTCAACTAACAAGCCATAAACACACCTCATAGTTCTCAGTACTAAGTTAGTTGTAGGCAGAATTTGCAACCAGGCAGTCATCACAGTTTGCTTTAATTTTGGCCTCCAGCATGCATAGAAGTAGAAATTGCTGGTGTATTTCTGTAAGCACGTGCATTTGGGAAACAGAAGCAGGGGGATCATAGGGCCAGGGCCAGCTATGGTGCAAAGTATGTTCAAGGCCAACCCTATTAATGCAACTTGACTCGGTTTCAAAATCAACATTAAGGAAAACGTTTTGGATGTAATTCAGGAATAAAGAGCTTGTCTTGAAGGTAAATGACCCGAGTTTAATCTCCAGTATGTAAAAAGAAAAATATAGAGAAAGAGACATTAGTTTGCAATAAAATGACTCATTCCAATCATAAGAGAGTTTTGATGATTATATTGAATACCTCAGGTCAGCTTAGCATTTACTAAGTGACCTAAGAAGAATCTCTCAGTTTGCTGTACCTAGAGTGTCAGAATTCTGCAGTAGGAGAGGCAGAGAAATAGCAGTCCTATAGGAATAACATTGGATGTGAATTCCAACTATCCAAACCTTCACAGAAACCCCAAAGTTTAATCTAGATAAACAGTATTCTGCTTCAGAGGAAAGTTTAGCTTTCCTGCCTCCACCCTTTTTTCACTCTGTTGTAATTCATTACAATTTTATATGTGAGAAACACTCCACAAATAATATAAAGAACTAGCCTATATCCTTATTCAATACACAATCATTGTATATATGCTGTCCTGTTTGTTTTAATTTATCAATATCCTCCTCCTCTTTCTGAACCACATGAGAATTCCCAGAACTCACTGTGCTGCTATACTATTACATTGATTGATTTTTCATCCTCTACTTTCTAAATAAAAGGATATTCTTTTCTTTATTTTCTCCCTCAAATTATCAAAATCGAAATAATTTTTACTGGAGCAAAATAGTGGTTCATTTCAAATGTTGTCAAAGATTTTAATTAAATGTTTTAGTTATTACTTAAGAAGTCCAGATTTAGTCTTTGCAAATAGCAGCTTTGTTGGAGAGAGTTTCCAGGATTTACATTTGTTCATTGTATTGTTATTGAATAGCACAAGTAAATTTATTTTTGAATATATTTTAATCAGTAATTTTCTGATTATAATAACTTTGCATTACTATTGCAAAATACTTCAGGCAAGAAGCTTATAGTGGAAATAAGTTTGTTTATCTCATAATTCATTTAAAGTCATGGCAATTAAGCTGCCTGAGACCTTGTGTGGGCTACATAATGAAGGTCATATAGAAAAGGTAAGATCATATCTTAAATTGAACAGTTCTATATGTTCAGCGAAGAAATGAAGTCAAGCTCAGGTTTTTCTGATAATAAAAAAATAACAAAATAAACAACAAGAGCAAAACAAACCACGAAAGAATGGAGACCTACAATTGAGGTGACTTAACAACATCCAAAATGAGGTCCCACCACTATGGGAACCAAGTCAAAGGAGACCCTAGACCGGACACTCAAACCACTTTCTTGAAAAGATATTTTACTTAACACAAGTACAGATTAAATATTCATTATAAATCAATGTCATTTTGTTTTTAAAGTATTCACGTGAATAATTGCAGATACTGTTTTTTTTTTCATTGACACCTCACTTGTTTCTGTACAAAGAACTTCACTACTCTCTCAACTATTTTTGTTATTGGAAAATCCTTTATAAATGTTGAACCACAGAATTCAAAATGGCAAATGTAATCAAGATTCTGCTGTCTAGGCTACACAGCGAAGATGGCCAGGGTTTCTTTGCATATCTATATGTATCATGAAGACACAGCTGCTTTTTGAAGAAATTAACACTTTGGAATTGGAGATTATTTTGGATGCTTTTGTTTCATAAGATTGTTTAATCAGTTGCAGCATTGTGGTTCAGAAAGACACTCTCAAACCAAAACAATAACAAAACCAATCTATATAGAATGAAAAACAGAAATCTCATAGTGAAGTTTGCAAAAGTGATTTAATAATTTTTATTTCATAAACGTGTTCCGGTTCAGGGATTGTCTGTGTACTGAGTTTCAAAGTTAGCACCAAATGCAATTCCTTTAGGAGAAATAAAATATATGTCTTCTTTTATTTTTGAGATTATAATATATGTACACCATTTCTTCCTTCTTTTTACTCTATCCAAACCTTTCCATATTTGTCTCCTTACTCGTTTTTATCCACAGGCTCCTTTTTTCATTAATAGCTCTCACATTCATATATGTGTACACATGTATATTTCTAAATACAGCCTGCTCAGTCTTGTTAATGTTATTTGTATATATGTTTTCAGAAACGACCATTTGGTATTGGATAACTACCCATGTGTTCTTCCCTCGAGGAGACTATTTCTCCCACACTCAACATTCCTTATTTTTCTGCAAATCTTTATGTAGGATTGATGCCCATCCATTTGGCATGTCTATAGGTTTTGTCCTTGTTTAGCTCCTGTTTAGGCAGACAGGCTGGTGAGTCATTAGGGATGTAGCTTCTGATTTTACTAGGAGACACAATCTTGTAACAAATTTCCCAAGCTTCTGCTTTTTACATTCTTTTCACCCCTTCTTTTGCAATGTTTCCTGAGCCTTGAGGGAGGAAGTGTTTTTGCAGATGTATCCATTGGGACTGAACCCCACAACTCTGCATTTAGGCTGATTATGGTGTTCTGCATTAGGTTCTGGCTGCTCTAAAAGGAGGTTTCCTTGACGAGGGGTGAGGACTACACTTATCTCTGTGTGTGAGGGCAAATATTTAGAGTATAGTTAGAGATCATGCTCATTTACTAAAGTTGTGATTGGAGGTTCTCCTCCAAGATCAATGCCTCTCCATTACCAGGGGTTGGGTAGATTGCCAGCACCTGCCTTGTTTTCCGTCTTGTTCAGCTGATCTAAAGCTAAGGTCACGGAAACTGGAGATAATCTAGACGTTTATAGAACAGAAATAAAAAAAGTAGACAGAAAACGAGGAGGCATGTTGGTAAATGAGTTGAGACAGACAGAAAAAGCTTAGTTCTGCCAGATGGACATTTTGCCTAATGATACTCCTACACTCAGAGGCTGACTAGAAAATCTGGGGCCCCTTTTTTTTGAAACTGTAGCACGGAACATGCTTTGTTCCAAATAGGAAGTGATAAAAATAACTGTCTTTTCAACACAAGTACTGGCTTTAAGTGGTATACAACTTATTTTTCATCAATCAATTAGATTGCAAGCTATAAAGTCATGAATAACAAGGATGATCCATATCTCCTAAGTCGCTTCAGGGTACTGTTTAAAAATAAAAGACTGCAGAATATGGAAGAAACATAATCAATACTGTGATTAATGGCAGTAATTTCACATAAACATCTGGGCAATTAAATATGCTCTTTAGGAGGTGTTTTGCCTTGTGACTAGTGAAGGAATGAATGAATTCCAAGTCAAACACCACTGTCACTGTCTTAAAATAATTCACAGCTATAACAAGTTCAAGTGGGAAAATTGCCAGCTATCAAAGCCATAAAAACTCTTTCATTTTGAAGAGAATGTAACCTGTGTCAGGTCTTCACTCTTTAATCTGTGTTCAATAAAGTAAGGGCATATTGATGATGTACATACACATATACTTGCTATGGAATGAAAAGTCTCTGCTCCCAGACTTTGACTGTGGGTCATGTGAAATAACTGAGCTGTGCCACAAGGTTTCTGCTCCCAGGAAAATTGATATTTTTTAATCTATCTATCTATCTATCTATCTATCTATCTATCTATCTATCTATCTATCATCTGTCTATCTATCTATCATCTATCTATCTATCTATCTATCTATCTATCTATCTATCTATCTATCTATCATCTGTCTACCTATTTTTTTACTGGCTAAGAAAAGAGTGTTCTCAGAAAACAATGCATGATCAAATGTTTGTTTTCAATCCTTGGCCAATGATCTAGCTATTTGAAGAACTTATTAAACTTAATACAATAGTTTTGGTGAAGCATCTATGAGGCTTCCTTACATGCATCTTCAAGAACACTCACAGCAATTTTTAAGAAATATAATACAGAATCAATATCTAATACATGACTCAAAATTATCTTATTTCACCCAAAACAGTGTTTAAATGAACTGGCATATTAGCATGATGCTTTAAGCAACACAGTTGAATCAACACACTGTATGAAGTTTTACCCTTCATTAAACTTTGACATCAGGCTAATAATTTCATTGAAGTCATCTAAGAATTTCTTGAACATTAAAAAATGAGAAAAATAGTTACATATACAGATTAGAAACAAGAAGACTAAAAGAATGACTTGTATCATTCCAAAATAAGTGAACTAATGAATGAATGAGCAAATAAATATATAACTGGATAAATAAGCTACCACAGTGCTGGGGTTCAAACTCAGAGTCTTGCGCAAGCTGGATAAGTACTCTACCACTATACCACATCCCTACCTCATTGTCATAAACTTTACCTAATAAATAGTGACAAACTATTCTTTAGCCAAATTAATTTCTAATTTAATTGTTCTTCTTAGTGAAACTGGGCATCATCTGACAAGGTCACCGTGTGTTCAAGTATCTGAAAATATACTGACAAGCTCAATATCAATGCAATGCCTCTTTTACAAAAAAAAAGTTCTTACAGTTGATAATTTATGCCCCCCAAAATTAAGTCATGAGTAATGCCATCAGTTTATTAGATATTGATTTTAGTTATGACAAAGCATTGCTATGGAAAGTAACTACTCCATTTCTAAAAACTGAGACAATGAAGAATATCCACTGGTAAATTTGTTACTGTGATTCTTATCTTTTCCTTTTAGCTCTCAGATTATCTAGTCAATGATTATACACAGCCATGAATCAGTATGGACACTTAATTCAGACTATCTCTCATTCCAGGCAAGGTGAAGATTTATCATTTTAATTTAATTCCCACATTGCTCTTCAGAGCTACGCTGGTGTTGAACTATTGCACCACTACAGTCTTTTTCAACTACTGACATCAAACATTTCAATAACCAGGCACATGGGATGGAAATGGTTGCATCTCATGTTGTAGCCATAACTTCAGAATGAAGCAGAGGCAAATTGGTAATATGCATCTATTTTGCAAGCACTATATACAATTAAGACCCCATTGGCTCTCATCCATTATTTATAACTTCTGAATACAAATGTATTGCTACTGGCTTGTCATAAGTAATTGCAATGGACATTGGGTAACTAAAGTCTTAGGACTCCACCTCCCAAAATAGTAGAGAATGATAATAGAGGGTGTTTTCCTGTAGCCTTCCCAGTAGAGTGAATATGAAGAAGAAATTTCTTAAGAGAGAAAGTGCATGAGAGGGTGGGAACCTACTGGTTGTTGGGACTAAGCAATATTACCATATTAACTGTGATCCATCCCAGAAAATTGATTTTGTTGTTTTTGTGATAGGCATAGTGGGGTACAGCTATAGGCCCAACACTTTAGAAGCTGAAGAAGATAATATTTTGGGGGTGAGCTGGGTTACATAATAAGTTCAAAAAATGGTTTGTCTACAAAGTTAGATTGCTATAAATATCAAGCAGGTGAGCCAGAACACAAACAGATAAGCAGATCAGAGTTAGAGAACAGTCACTGTTGAGATGTCTATGAAAAGACTGGATATTTATTTTCCTTTGAACATGAACACCTTATTGGATCCAAGGAATCATTTAGATATTTTCAGAAAGATTTTAGATAGAGTCATTGTCATAAGTGATAAAAATCAAAGTTTCTCCCTCCAAAGTAACAAGATGTTTCTTTTTAGTTATAATTACTGCTGAATCTGTGGTCCAATTTGAGTATGAGAATTGAGAATGTTCTGTCTTTCTGTTAGAGATTCCATATGCAATATCTTTATTAATTAAATAACTCAGGTAGGATGTTATAAAATATTATTCTGTTTTAATCTTGAGAGATTTGAAAATAACTTAGCAATGTCTGGACATCGACTAATAAATAGTAAGCATAGTTCCCTGCTTCTGATGTTCTCATATTGTGGTTTTATGCTGCCACTCTTGAGATCCACTCTCCTCACTAAACCACTAAGTCCACTTGATTGCTGATATATTTTCCTTATCATACCTCCTTAGCAGTGGACAACCTCTAAAGAATTTTCATTTCTAGGAAACAGGGAGTTGGCTCATTTGCTTGTAGCACAAGCATGAGGATCTCAGTTCAGCTCCTCAGTACCTAAGTAAAACACTGAGTGTAGTGGTGTGTGTTGATACTTCCAGAATTGATGACACTGAGACAGGCAGATCCCTGGAACCTGTGGGCCAGCCAGTCTAACCAAGTCATTGAGCTCATGTGCAGAATGAGACTCTGTCTCAAAAAATAAAGTGGAAGTGACTCAGAATATAATCAAGGTGACTTCTGGTCTCACACATGCATGGATACACACTTTCATATATGCATCTATCTATTATCTATCTATCTATCTATCTATCTATCTATCTATCTACAAATATACACAACACTGCAAATACAACACATACACAACACATGCACACATTACACCACATACACATAAACAAATACACACACATATTACATGCATACACACAAAACAAACAAAAGGGTATGCTGGGTTGTGCCTCCAGCTTTATCACTGCACACAATTTTAGATTTCTCCTTTTATTGTAACTACTGGAGAAGTTACACAGTGCTTAAACAGGCCAAAAAGCCTTCTCAGATTGGGAAAATGAGATAATTGTGCTCAAAACAGTCTGGAAACTTGGAAGAGCATGAACCTGTAAGTCTTTCCGCATGTCCTCATTGGAATTACTAGAGTCCATTTCTGGTCTACAACCTTGCGCTTCAAAGGACCTATTGAGACTCGGAATTAATAGACGCTGAAATTTGGCAACATTGACCTAGTGGTCAAATGTGAGTTCTATTTCCAGCCTTCTCAACGGTATGAGTATAAAAATTCAGAAATCTCAAGTGTCTTTAGTTTTCAGTGGAGACCTGAGCTAACAATGTGAATTTAGCTCCTGATAATCTTTTTTAAAGATTTCACATGCCATTGGAAGTATTTCTTCCAACTCTGTGTCTAATCTCTAATGACAAGTGATGTCTTTTTGTGGTCTCAGGGAAACAGAAACTATGACTCCTAAAGTCTTGTTCTACCTTCTCTAATCCAGGCCAAAAGAGTTGATACCTTGCATCATCTGATTTGCCCGTATATGTTACCAGTTATCAAAAAAAATGTCCCTTTCAAATACACAAACTTCTACACCTCAAACCTTTAGATGTTATATTTAAACAAGTTCTGGTCATATGTTTAGCTTCTAGTAGAAAAGCCAGCTCAACCAGGGGTCTTAGCTGCATGGCAGGAAACCAACACTTGCCAACATCATCCACAGTAGATATATTTTCATTATTCATCCACTTAAAGTATAGTATATATGAACAGTGGTATTTTGATGAGTATCAAAGAAAACTGAGAATTTCTGTAGAATCTGTAAAATATTATCTTTAGCATGGTGGCCCAGACTCAGAATGACAATTATCGTATGCTTTCTCCTATGCAGAACCTAGCATTTGATGAGGGTATGTGGGTGTGAGTGTGAGTATCTACAATATTAGAAAGAAGACCACAAGAGACCAAAAGAATTAGCAGTGAGGAGGTTAGGACAATATAACACATATAAGCAGAAATGAAGTTAATCAGAGTGGAAAGTACCAGAGGGAGCAGAAAGGTTGCAAAGGTGAGAGAATCGACAAAAATATGCATCGTTTTAAAATGACACAGTGAACCTGGACTCTAGTAAAATAAATAATAAACAACAAATAACAAACATAGTTAAAGGTATCACAGGTACCGTATAGAATCAACAGAGAGCTTACAACATAAGGACTCAGGCATCAAATCCTTTCACCATTTAACCCTCAACAACATTATTTCTTGACTGTACCTTTCACAACTGGGCTTAATACAGACTGTGTTCTGATGTGGGATGCCTCTCTCTCTAATTAACTAATTAATGCAAATACCATTAGTTAATAAAGAAGCTGTTTGGGGCCTGCGATAGAGGAGAGCAGAACTAGGCAGGGAAAGCTATGCTGAATGCTGGGAGACTTTAGAGAGGAGTTTAGGAGAAGCCATGGAGCCACGGCTGGAGACAGATGCACTAAAATTTTGCACGAAGGCCCCGACCTCGTGGTGATGCACAAAGTAATGGAGATGGGTTAAACTAAGATGTAAGAGTTAATCAATAAGAAGCTAAAGCTAATGGGCCAAGCGGTGATTTAAATAACATGGTTTCTGTGATTATTTCAGGGCTTGCAGTCGGGAAAACAAACAAGTAGCCTCATAGTACAGTGTTCACTTTCAGAAGAATGCACACACTGTCCCAAACCTGCACACCTTTCTTCAAGTTGTGCTTGCCTGAAATGCTCCTTCTTTTCACCAAGTCCTACTTCTCCTTTCATGACTGACGTACTATGTAAGTGTTCCCTGAGAGTCCTCAGCAAAGCTTTGGAGGAAGCTTTCAAAACTTTGAATGAAAGTTGTGAAGATTGTCACGGTTGCCTTTGTCTTCACACACAGGAGACCACAAAGAAATAGCAAGTCTGGAAGTGGGAGGAAAAACAGTGATTAAATAAAGATGGGTGAATTGCTTTGTGTGTATGCCCAGTGGTATTAAAGCAGGCTGTATGGTAGTTTATTATTATTACGATGCTATTAATTTCCTTGTAAGTTCTTGCTTCTCGTAACAGTTTACAGGTTGTATTCTTAGAAGTATTGTTCACTACATTGTTGGGTGATCTTTTTTTGTTGTTGTGGTTATTGAATTTTATTTTCCTTTCTTTGACACATCACATAGGTGAATACAAATTCTAACTGAGAAATATATCAAGAAAAGGAAATTTTCTTTTCATGCTGCACACTTTGTAAATATTTGTGTAAATATTTCTAGGCTGAGAATACCTTGTTGTGGAGGTTTTTTTTTTAAGATTTATTTATTATGCACACAGTGCTCAGCCTCCATGCCTGCAGGCCAGAAGAGGGCACCAGACCTCATCATGATGGTTGTGAGCCACCATGTGGTTGCTGGGAATTGAACTCAGGACCTCTGGAAGAGGAGTCAGTGCTCTTAACCTCTGAGCCATCTCTCCAGCCCCTGTTGTGGAGTTTTGATGATAGTGATATATGACCTTGTTTCTAGTGCCGCTTTTGAGGACACTGTGGCCTTTCTAATCCTTTTCATACTGCAACATAATTTACTAACCTTTTTTCTAGAAATTTATAGTGCATTCCCTGGCCTTTACAATCTGACTTTTTAGAATTATATTCTTGACACTGAGTCTATTTTCATTCATTATACAGTACATAGCAAGGCTTCTTCAATCTTGAAAGTCATTTCTCCATATTATGGAAATGTTAGTACGTTATGTAATTGCTTCCTTACTTCATTTCCTCTGGCCTTTTCTCCTAGAACTTTTATTAGTAAAACGTTAAACTTTCCCACATTAGAGAGATCTGTCCTCTAATTTTCTAAGACTGTATTGTACATTTTACTCATATTTTCTGTGTTTTTTTTTCAGAGATTGAATTTTACTTTTACGATAGTTGTATTAACTTTTCCATTGTTCTTACTACAGTCTTAATTTCCAAGAAACTGTTTTTGGTTTTGAATTTTTAAGGACAATTATACTTCTAAAAGCTGTTTTTTCCCCTTGTAAAACTTACTTCATTTCTAATCTTTGTTGTTATTTGGTGTATTCTTAAATTTGAATCTTTCCATAAATACCCAAAGATCTTTGGTATTGATCCTCTTTATCAGGTACCAATACATGCCTTGAAAACATTGAAAGACGTATTAGCATGATTTTTAATAAAGATTGGCTTGTTTGACACTTACTGGAGCTACACTGGCACCAAATTTTAATAACACTTCTTGGGTTTTCGGAAAAGCATGCTCCATTTACTTGCCTAGGTGAAAACAAACAAAATGTACATCCACTCTGCTGAGCTGAGGTGAAGGAAAAGAGTCACTTCCCTCTTTGTCTTAGCGAAGCACTCTGGCTTTCTTCAGTTCAGAATTCCACCCTATCCAGGGAAGAAAGTAGCCACAGAGAGCATTCCCTAGAAGCAGGATATCCTAGGCAGGGTCCTGAGCACTGGGTTGCTTTCATGTTCGAATTTAGTGAGCTACCTTCTCCCCACTTCCAGAGAAACATGTTCTCCGCTGGTTTAGCACTCGATTTTCTTGGGTCTATCAATCTAGTTGTTAGATTTCCACTTTCTGTTCAATTTCAAAGTAATGCTATTGTCACCTTTCCTGTACTCTCATTTGTCAGGTCTTTGAAAAGAGAAATAAAAATATCTATTTTCTGAGGTTTAAGAAGGCTTCAAAGGTCAGGGAATTATATTCCTATGTTTGATCTACCATTTGACCTAAAATTTCAGCAGTATGCCCCACACTAACTAAAATCAATAAAGTCTTCACGGAGGACAGCAATCGTAAGCATAGTAGCTCAATAGCCGTTCAAAGTAGCAAAGAGTTTTTAAAACAATTTCTTTGCTTGTCTTTGAGTTGTTTATCTGTTCTATTTTATTCCTGACTTGGCTTCTTTTTTTATTTCTGAGCACTTTTCTCAACAATATCCTAGTTGCTTTCAGATCAAACACATTATTTGATATCCTGTCCCATTGTCCCACAATAATTTAGATTGTATTTCCTTCTGAATTAGCAAAATGACCTCAAAGGTTCTGGCTAGTTTTTCATTATAGGGGGGAGTCCACTGTCACATTGCATTAAGTAAACTATTAACTACTTCTTTAATATATATGGATAGATTTGAGGAAGGATTTACTTTTTGGATATTGTCCTTATATTTGCTATACCCATGGGTATCTCCAAAACACGGGTCTCCTAATTTCACCAGAATACAATAACATAAATATTTTCTCATTTCTTGAAAAGTAACAAATAGAAGTAAGAGAAATTATAAAATTTAGCTAAAATTTCACGCTTACCTTATGGCCTAGTAAGAAACATTTTAAGTAGTTTTAAGGTTAGAAAGTAGTTTTAGAGACAAACCATGTCAAGTATTTAAATTCTTGAGATTTGAAACAAGTTATTTTAATATCTTTATTCATAAAATTATTCAGATAGATTAGATACTATTTAACAAAGCCAAGTAAAATTTTTGTGATCCTTATTATTTTTAAAATATTATTTGATTTAGTGCAGCACATTTTCTGTAGCTCTTTCTGTCCAGAAGACCCTGCAGTGGATGTCGTAGTGGGAGAGAAACAAAGCCACATCACCACAGTTCCTAGAGAGTAGATGTTAGCAAGGAGCAATTAAAATAAACTTGGATACAAAATAATCCTTATCCTAATTTTGCATAAAGTTATGGTCATACAGTTTATTATAACATCAGAAAACCTTTGAAATGAGAAGGATGCAATTTTAATTATCCTGTGATTGCCCTCGGTGAAATACCATGGAAATTCAAGATTTTAAAAGGTACATGGGTTTTACCTACTTTGGTCGGGGAAAATAATGACAGCAAAGTTGAAGTTCAAAGTAGATAAAAAAATACATTACAAATACAAAGACAACACACAGGAAATGGCAAATACCAAGATTTTATGTGCAACAATGTTTACTGGTGGAAAATCTTGAAAGGTAAGTAGAGAATAGATTTTGGAGAGTATACATGTAAAATCTTTGTTCTTGGGATTGGGGAGAAAGCTCTTGCTATGCACATTTGAGGACCTGAGCTCTGAGCTTCTAGTAAAAAGCTGTACCCTGCTGCACTGGGGAATAGGGTGTTTCTGGGGTGAATGATTGCTAGCATAACCACTGGTTCAGTGAGAAACCTGGTCTCAAGAGAAGAAGAGGCAAAATGACAGGCGACACTTCTGAACTCCATATTCATAAATGTCTTCCCAAACACAACCAAATACTTTTAAGTATTTAAAAGAATATTTATTTTTGGTAGTGAAGTTTTATAACCTTGTTAGGGAAGATGCTTGTGCCAGGAAGCAAGGGGAATTGAAAAATAAAATCTTAGATAGGCAAGAAGATGTAAGATTAAAAAAAATCTAAGAGAAATAGGATGTCAGAAATACTGTTGAAGTTTATTGTATTGCTGGTGAGTGTTTATACAGACAGGTGTGACCAGAGGTAAAGGAAGACACAAGATAATCAAGATTTGATGGACAGGTAGCAAAAATTATCTAATACTGCAAATAAAATACAAAATTCAAGCAATATATCTCTTTTGAAAGAAAGAAAAAGATAGTGGTGACCTTTCTTTTCAGTGGCTGATTTTACAAAAAGGAAAAATTAATCTTAATTAGTTCATCAAGTATGGAAATTTTGAATATAAATTTCACCACTCATTATAAACTTACAGCCCAGGAGAGAGTATAAAATAAAGATCAAGAACATGTGTATAGACTTGAATAAACTCATAATATTTGGTGACAAAAGTTGCCCATAATGGTAAGATTGGATTCTAATGCCTAGAATCAAATACCTGATGTTCATTGACTATGAACCAGTGTGGCAGCGAGCTCTGAGGGTGGAAGAGGTAAGTAATATTCGTAGACTTACACTACTATCCAGGAGCTGTCTAGAAAAAGTACTAGTCGTAATGTAACTATTAGCCTTAAATACTGTGAGCAAGCCAAACGGGGTAGGAAATAACAAGTAGTTATTTTAATGAGAGAAATTTCACATACTTTAGAATAAATAGATCTAATGGAGAGCTGAAGAACACAGAAAGATTAACATAAGAAAGTAATTATATACACGATTCATTTCTACGATTAAAATAAGGAAAGAGAATATCTGGAATGGAAGGGAAGTGGTGGGAGAGGTGGAGTCAGTCGTGAGGAGCTCTTGGTAACTAAGGTTACTAAGATATGAAAGTAGCAGAAGAAATCAAACTGAGTTAAATCATGCAATCCAGTCTTCAAAAAGAGATGTAAAAGATGAAAGCATGGAAGTCATCTTAACAAACGCATTCTTACAGTGTGCTAGGCCTGTTACTAGATTCTTTATAACCTTGTCAGGGTATTACTTCTTCGAGAAAAATACTTGTCACATATGGATTAAAAGCACACAGTTAGGTTGGTCGTGGTGATAAATGAACATCAGCCCAGTAGCAGGCGACTGAGGCAGGAGGATTGAGAGGACAAGGTCAGTGTTGGAATCTTTCTCTCTTTGCTGTCATCTCTCATTCTCTCCCTATGTGCTTGTATGTGCAGATATAATTAATTTCTTGGTATACAGGTGGACATATTTTTGTATGAGTGAATGTCTTTTTACTTTACCCCCATTAAAATGTGTTATTCTTTGTAAAATTCAGGTGGCCTTTATGATTTGGAGATGATTGATACACGGAAGAACTGGTTTTCAGAAAATGCTTAGTTCAGAATTTTTAAATACTACTATTGACCGTTTCCCGAAGAGTATTTAGCTGATTCTTAATTTATTCAAATGTTAAATTCATAAGAGCCTATTCTTAGTTTTATTTCTGGGAGTTGGTTGCCTGCCTTTCTTTAATATAATAAGATTACTAAAAGAAAGAGCTGAGATGATTCTAGTCATGTGCACAACCTCGGGTTCAGATCACAGTACCAGCAAGAAAAGAGAGAGTTCCACAAATGAAATTCTGCAAGAGACTCAGTATAAGACATAAAACAAAATTTAATTCAATTTGCCTAACCCATGTTGGCATACAACTTTACGTAATAGCTTACATTTACTTCTTCAAATAGTTATTTTTCATACTTCTTGAGTCTCATAAAAAGTCATGTCTGCACTCATGACCACTTGCCTGAAGTGTATGTGGTACAGCAGTACTTTCAGCGCCCTTCCTTGATCACAACTCTTTGCATACAATTAGTTGTATGGCAATCCTCCAACTGATACAGCCAATTAAAGATACTTGCTAATTCAGAAAAACATTTTTCTAAATTACCTAAGCATTTTCAACTGCCTTTTCTTACTTAGGAAGCCAAGGACAATAAAGACTGATGCGATTGATCAGATTCTACGTGCTGGTCATAAATGAAAGCAAATCATGACTAAAACCACATGTCTATGAATGATTTTTCGGTTTTCTTATTTATTGACATTTTTTTTTAAAATTACAGCACAATGAATTGATGGTCAATACAGAAGATGCAACAGTATAAAAAGCCTTTAAACCTTTCCTTAGGTTAAGACACTTACAGCAGACAAACACTGCCCAATCCAAACCCCTTCTGGAATGGAAATGAAATAAATATAAATTAATAAATACAAAACAAATAACTGCACAGCCCTTAACTCTTTGATTGCCATGGCACAAACCATGCTGATGATTCTAGCTTGTGACATTTGTATGGTTAAGGTTGCCGCAGCAGTCAAAGGGTTATAGCATTGTAAACATAAGTACATGGTGAAAATACTCAGTCATGTTACTGATCTATAGAATGAGATTAATAGCATGACCCTTGACCTTTAATGAGGCTTCATTATAAGGAGTCAAGGAGATAATAGCTTGATGAGCTATTACACAAACTAGGCAATCATTTTATTAACAATGTGCTATGAAGCTTTCATTGTACTAATAAAAGACAATTTGTGAATAAACACTGTTCAATAAAATCAATGAAAAAATAATTGAAGCACCACAAAATTTTGCCTGATTATATCTGACAGTCATAATACACTTTAGCACCATTTATTTAGCCTTTTATTTGCACACAAACAAGCTTTGTGTTTGTCAGTAGAAGCAATCAGAAAAAAAATATGCCAAGTTTAAGATGGAATAAATGTATATAATTCTGTGTGGGCAAAACCATAACATTCAACCCTGAAAATCCACTGAAAAAATAAATGTGTCATTTCATGCCTTGTACATGGAAACGTACATGTTATCAAAACTTTAGTGAGATAATGTAGAGTACCATGTAAGAAACTCAGAGTTATATTTTCATACTCTCTCAGTAACTGACAACATTGTAGGCATTAAATAAAGGCTAAGATACAGTCAACCACAAGACAACTGTCTAAAATCCTAATTTCCTGGCCTTTCTCTCTGCTTCATAGTCTAACGTTTTTAATAAATCCTGTTTTACCTTTAATACTTGATTCCTAATATCCACACTATATAAATGAGAGGTGATTTTCATAGGAAGCTATACAATGCTAGGTGTTTACCTACAAGACAATTTTCCTCTGCAATTGCTTATATCTCATTTGGACTCTGAAGGTTAAATGCCTGTGTAATTATTTTAAAAAATATGGTATTTATTTGATAAATCATGAGCGCTTCTTTCTCTTAACCTGTCTAGTGAATATATATGTATAAATACACACACATATATATCATATACTATATATTCCCCAAAATATGTTACCAGATAGCTTATATAGATATCATATATCTATATTCATTGTCAGTTATATTGATTCACTATTGGAATCAAGATAACAACATGTATTGAATTCTAAAAACATCTTAAAGATAAATACCACACTGGTGAAGCAGGCAAATTTCTCAATGTCAACAATATTTGATTTGTTTAAAAAATTAGACTATGAACTGAGTATATTTTATGTTTTTATTAAAAATTAAACTTGTTAAAAGTTTATATTAGCACAAAATTAAACTAGTAAACTCCAGCCATTTAATTTCCATAATATAAAACCAAAAAATATTTTACTAAAATCAGATACATGTTAGAAAAAATTTTTAAAGAGTTTTATGCTTGAAGAAAATTTTTATGGGCAAGTCTCTAAATCCCCTGAAAACAGAGGTCCACCATAGAAATGCTGATATAGTCAAAAGCAATGCAGCAGAAGCCACATACATTATTCTTTTATTCTATCTATCTCTTTCTTATATATGCAATTTACCCCTAAAGGGAAATAAAGATTCAAAGCTGTAGGCATGCATTTCCTCCTGATGTACTTAAACACTACATTGTGATATTTACCATACTGTATATTTATACTTCATACATTCTCCCAAAATAAATTTCCATTGCTGTCTTATCAACAGACAACAGCAATTATACTCAGCATTTCATATCTTTTCAGGGGAAGAGGGCTATAAAAATATAAACCAATGCAAAAGTTTAGGATGCTATAAGGACTATGTTTTCTATGTAATTTATGATGGAAAATTCTGAGGAACAAAGACACATCTCCAGGGTTTCACCTGTATGCTGCTAAATTCTGGTTTTCACAAAGAGAAAGAAAACAAAATCTAATTAAAAAACAATAAAATTGGGGAGAAAAAAATGGTGACTGAAAGGAATCAAATAATGATCACAGAAGGGTGTGTGGAAAATGCTGACAGTCATCCACTCTTGATTAGAATCCATGCTTGGTTGATTTTGAAATTTGTATCCATGAATATAGAAAGGAATAATATCATATATAATGAATATAGAATAGAATTCATATCATATATAAAGGAAGAAAATGACTATGCAACATAAATTCCCAATTTAACACAAAAATTCAAATTTACAAGGAGCAAGAAGTGAGGTGGTAATGTTATTTCAGTGTAGTAAAAAAATTATATTAGATAACCCTTGCATTACTACCAAAACTATTCATTTGAAGTATGTTTTATACTAACAAGTGGGCTATTGGTATATAGGAAGGGAATGAGATCCAGTGGGTATCACATGACAGCAAGCATGCATTCTAGTGACTTCAAATAGACAGGGTACACAAGGCTTTATTCATCAGTATACTGCCAAGACAGGCCAACACAGCAACACACATTCATACAAATATTGCAAGTACAAGCTGCACCATAGCCTATCCCTTCCTGTCACACTTCACCATGGCATGTATCAAAGGCCTGTGCTAAAACACTGTGCTTGCAATCCAGTCTAGCTACATATCAAACACTAGAAAGAGGTCCATATGCAACTCATATATAGAGAAAAATGGTTTTTTTAATATGAACAAACACAGGTGAAAGAAACTGTAGAAAATGTCTTTGTAAGGTACAGCTTTGTTTTGTTTACTTGCTTTATTCTAGCTCACCATCCTTTCTTTTCATTTTCTCAGTGAAATAATAGTGATATCTTACTTTGAAGCTAAGTGTCATAGTGGGAAAGAGTTATATTTATATTTTTTCTTCCCTTCTTAAGGGCATAAATATTCAGCTCTGTGGCAGAGCACATGGCAACATCATGTGGATCAGCACAACACTCCAACTCGTGTTGGGTTTTCCTTCATAGCCCAGTGTGCCCTTTCATAGAAGGGCACTTAGAGCACACATCTGAATAATATAATTAGCTCTATGTTAATGTAAGAAAAATTCCAAGACACATTGCTTTTTAAATTGAAAGGCATAGAATCCAAGATCTCTCCACATATAAATGTCCTCCATATATAGCTTCTTATGCTTATGATGTACTGATCACAAGTACTGATTTTGCCCCATTTTCTTTAAAAAAAATCTCTACAAATGCCTGTGCAACCTTTGTTATATCACTAAACTTTTGGTAGTCTTCTATTACTACCTACTATTCATTCTAAAGAAATGGTGTAGGTCGTGTTCTGTCATTATTAGTTCATAGCCATGATCAAACACTGAAAACTGCTACTTCTGATTTCTACCAGGAAATAGATGGGAATTTTGAAATATCACCAGTGATTTTCTCTGAATTTCTGTATGTCAAGTCAGTCATCATTCTAGGTTCTCTGTACTATTGAATTCTATTTCAGAGTAGACATGTTGAAGGAGATATAATTAGACGTTATCAACCTGACCTCACATATCTCAAAATCAACTTAAACGTAGACCAATAAAAAGACAAGAGAAATGGTGTGTGTGGTGCATTATAGACATTTAGATCAGACTAGAACACTAAGGCAACTTTTGCTACTATGCCAAGTGTTTTGTGTTTTATGATTATTGAGGTAAATTTCTATCCTAGAGAACTGGCTTTTCTCACAGGGGTCTAACGGCCTTCTGACCGGGGTTACTTTTAACATTTTGGGTCTATGAGGCAATGGGTGAGTATCAGACACATTTACACAGTGATATCTACTGAGGACTGACTAAGTATATACATTGATACCATACTCATCAGTGGTGTGAGGAGCTTGAAGTTTCATTTTTTTCTCTATTATTTTTGTTCTTACTAAAATAAAACTTCCAGTTGTAATGTTACAGAGTGGTAAAGTATGACTTTATATTTTACAAAAGACTGGTTTTGAGCTTCTCCACTGCCCACTCTACTTATAAAATGTAGTTTTCACATGAATGATGTGTTACTATCCTTGGTTGTTAGTTTCTTTGTTATACTAAGTTTAGCCTTTAAAGGGTACTTGTTTAAACTTTATGGCATAGCTCTCCTTTCTTCTTAGACAACAGGAAACCCATTGCTAGAATCTGACACTTATTTCCTGTGTTTCTTTTACATCTATTGTGGAGGTGAATGCCACTGGAAAGAATGACAAGACTCTACCACATGAGTGGCTTGACCCCTTCTATGGTATCATAGCTTAGTAGAGACTGTATTTGTAGCTCTTTTCTATAGATCATCTGAATGTCAAACTTGTGGTTTCAATGGTATATTGTGACTATGATATCTTGGAATATGCTCTTAAAGTATCAAAAATTAAACATTTTGCTGTGATTACTGTAAACATTTCCTCACCATCCCCAGGCTTATTTCATTATATACTACAATCTCACAGACTCAAAACTATCAGCAAATCACTGCCTTTATTTGTTTCTGGAAATAAATACCAAATACCTAAAAATCTGATTATTTTTATGACTTTTGTGTAACATATCTATTCAAGTATAACATCTATTCTTCTTCAGAGAGCACATTGAGTTCAATTAATATGGGCACACCAGTTACTCAGTTGTAAGGTCCACATGACAGGAGTCAAAATTTGTGCCATATTAGAGATACCAACACAATATGGAGAACTTGAGAATATTACATTACTCTTCCTAGAATCCAATATATACACCCTCTTTCAGATATCACAGCGGGCAGTAGAATCCGGACAATGTTCTTTTAGCCACTACATTACATTGCAATCATTCACAGAAATGAAATACAAATAAATGTACAGTATGTGAAAAGCCAAATTATGTGTTATAAAAGAGATTGTAGGCAGCTCAAGTAACAAAGGTAACATTTTCTTATTTTAGTAAAGCTGTCTCTATCTTTTAATACTCAGTAATTGTTTTTGGTGATTATTATTTAGTAATTTATTACATTTGCTTGACTTGCTCTCTGGTTAGGAACAGAAACTCTATTTGCTAGTATCATCTATTGGTCTCTAATTGAGCTCCGTAGATTTTGCCATGTCGGTGAACATCTGTCTTCACCCTGTTGTGGTTGCCTTCTGCAGAAAACTTTGTTCTCAGATGGATTAGCAGGTATCTAAAAATTACAGCTTTCTTTACACAACTGATGCAGAACTACTGCTTTATAAAACATTTGAACTGGTCATCTATCTTAATATTTTACTTCATCTGATTAATAATGTATAGAGAAACAATATTTATCTGAAATTGTAAACTATAAATTCATTTTATGTAAAACCATTACCTTGTTTACAGTTGTCTTCAATATTTGGTAAAGTAATAAAAATAATGAAACAGATGAATTATTTATGAACATGAATATGTTCATTTTAGTTTTGGAAATAGTAGGTCTGAGCTTTTCATGTTCCTAATTTAGAAATGACAGAAAAAGACTTGATTTATTGCACGTCTTCACTGATATTGAGCTGACATTATGTTCTTTATGCAGAGAACTTCTTTTTTAAATTTTTAATTGTTATTTTCATATAGTAGATTAATTAATCATTTTCATTTTCCTGCTTTCTTTAGCACTGCCATATTTCTCTTTTCTTTCTTTTTTTTTTTGAAAAAAAAAAAACAAATCCCAAGTGTAAGAAGAGTCAGCAACCATATGAATGTAGTGCCTGGCACACAATGAACAAAGGAACCCCAGTGTTTTTTTTTATTACATCATACTTAGCTCTTATCATTTATCATCTTATAAATGTCCTAGTCAAGATAATAGACATATAAACCTTTTTTAAAAGTACATAGACTTCTCATATTCAAGGCAACATAACCCAAATCATATCCATAATGTTTGCCATAACTCAAGCAAAATGAAGATTCCTTCCTTTTCAATGCTATGGTTATTTTCTAGCCCTTAGGTACTTACAGTCTTGTGATGAATCAGGGTACTGTGGTGAATGAGTAAAGAGGCAAGAGATTGCTTATTCAACTTCTTTTTTTGATTTTAGAGAAAAAAAAAAGGTTCAATGTACGTTGGTGGAGTTTCTCAATGATTTGCACATGTCCCAAAATCTTACAGTTCCTCACTTCTATCATTAGAAAAAAGCTTCCAGTCATTTTTTTTTCTTGACATCAAGATCCTGAAAGGATTAAACCCTCTAACAAGCAAACACTGTATCAACAGGCTTTATGTATACGGTCCGCCATGCTCTGCAGAAACTAACTATAATATTAGCATCATCTAGAAAGGAAGTTCTGAAGTAGAGATACAGGGCTGATCCTTGCCCTCCCCTTTCTTATTGACCCTTACGTTCAAAATCTTTGATGTCCTGTTGAAGTCCAAATTGCATTTCATAATGTGATACTACAAAACCATTCCTCTTTTGTAACTGTTCTTTTTGTCTTAGTCTTACAGGATATATGCTCAGATTGTAGGAAACACCAGCTTGCAAGGCTTTTCAGCATGCCACCCATGACTAGAAAATATTTTCCCCAACCAAATCATAAACATGTCGTTTAACCAAAAGGCATTCTAATTTTCATGCTATGTTGAGTATAAATATAAATTCAAGGCAGCCAAACTATCCATTTCCAAATAAGAATGTATACCTACACTCATTAAAAATCATCTGGAAATGTGTATTATTAGCAAATGAGTAAGAAATTTTCACTAGTATAAAATTCCTGCTTTATATAAAAGCCACACTGGCCATTCAAGTATTTGAGGTTTTTTTCCTATTTTTTTTTGTAATTTTTACTAAAATGATGAAATTAAGCTTGAAATTAAAGAAAAAAATTAAAAAATACCTCTACCTATAGGGCATCTTCAGAGTGTGCATGTGGAGAGCAAAGCGTCCAACTGCAGATCCAATACCCAAACTCTCTCTCCACGCTAAGGAAACAGCTCTTGCTTACTAGGTCTTAGAGAACAACAATCCAATGGAGAAGCGACACCAAATTTCCTTCAGCTTGTGCCAGTTTGCAAGTTAAAGGTCAAAGGGCAAAGACACAGAACAGGACTCTTCAGGGAAAATTTTCACAGAAGACAATGTTTAAGTTGTTGTTAATGACAGTCAACAGATCAATATCAAGTTCAAGGCAAGCTGTTCATTGTTTCAAAAGCTAATCCCCTCCAAAGCTGGCTTTCACACAAAGCCAATTGTCTGACTTGTGGGGTACTTTCCTTCTGACCATCTCTAATAAGTTCACAGCCCAGTGGCTGTAAAGACTTTCACTGCAAGAAGCAGCTCCTAAAATCAATAGAGGTCTGTCAGTTGCTGACTTTTCTCTAGGAAAAAAATATTGATACAAACCTGCTCTGCAGGTCACATTAAAATGACAATACTGCTGTTAGGACAAATTACACTCAACAATGGAATGCTTTGGTGTCTCTTGGCTCTGTCAGTGATCAAATGGATGGCTAAATGCCAGAAGCCACACCAACCCTTTGAGAACTATGGCTGACATGCAATTGGTAATGCATTGGAAAGTATTCATGCAAACTCAGAGTCATTGTTTTAATTCTTTTATAACCCCACAATGCTAACTGGATATTTTATGGCAAATTGAATTTTCATGCAATGTAGTTTAAATAAAAAAAATTCAGTGTGTCTGAAGAAGAAAAGGCTTAGAGATTCTTCTAACCAATTATTCAAATAAAATTTCACTCTCATAAGATATTGTTAACAAAATATCTTTTTTTATTTGCCAGAAAAATTTTGGCAAGTCACATCACTGTTGTTTGTTATAAAAGTATTTATGGGTCGCTGTCAGTCATTAAAGAATTACATAGGATTTAAGGTATGCTTTACATATCTGAACTTGTTGAACCTGTGATGGCTTTCACTCTTGGCCAGTTCTACCAGTGTGACCAGACCGCAAGACTGATCCACATGACTCTTGAGCCTGGTCTGATAGTTCTCAAAGGGTTACAACGATGTACGACCAGAGTCGCATGTCTTTTAAAAATAACCATCACTTAATGACATCAGAGACACACTTGTTCCTGCTCTGCTTTCTGCTGAGTATTGCTGACAGACCAATGGAATGCCTGGAACAAAGGCCTGACACAACGAAGAAGAACATCACAATGATGTTGGGTCAGGAGGCAAGAGGGGGTTCAGAAAGATTTCAAAACAATCAAAAGGTCCTGTTGGAAAACAGCTATGACTATGGAGGTGATGAAACGCTGTGGACATAGCTGAGAACAGCTGTAGAAAACGAAAAATGCATGTATTATTAAGGCTGTTACTATATTGCAGATATTTTGGCCCCTTGTTTGTTGGAAAATGGCTGTCCCAACAGTCTAGAGTCCTGCATGTCTGTTCCAGATCTCCCACCTGAAAAAAACGATGTGCAGGAGACTATCCATAGTGGTCACAGAGCTATCTTCTTTGGAGACAAAGCTGTTTTGGGTCTTCACACTTTCCTGAAAGTTCATTTATGGATTTTGTGTTGTTTTTAAAACTCTTTCTTCTTTTGCCTTAAAGCAAAAACCTAATGGGTTTTCTGATTTGCTCTTTTTTTTTTCTCTCTCTCTCTCTCTTTCTCTCTCTCTCTCCCAGAAATGGGCTCAGATTTCAGAAGGAAAAATATTTTTAAAAAATTAAGAAGAAGCTTTTCTTCTATATTTCCTCTTCTTCAGTTAATCCTGAAATTTTACTGGGCATTGAGCGTGCAGAGGAAAGGCCTACAACTGAATGACAAAGAAAGACAGAGGACTGAAGAACAGCAGATACTGTGCCTCATGGAAGCTTCTCCATGAATGTATTTCCACTCATGTGCAGGACCAGGAACCCTCTAGGTTTGGAAGGTCAGCCCCGAATCAGGCTGCCACAAGCCTGCTCCTAACTAGGAAACAGCATAACAGCTCTTGTCTTGAATCTCAAGTTACCACAAACTCCTGGAAAAGAAAGAAAAAAAAGAAATCCCTACATCACACCCACTCTTGCATAGAGCGTTTACAGTACAGTATGTGGCGGGGTGTTCCTTTCCTCTTGAACTGGAGCACAGTGTAAACCAATACAAGAAGGCATAAGGCCAAGATGCAGGGAATGACAATAGCTATGGCTTTCACAGTGCTGGCTGTGTTGTCCAGTTTGATGACAATGTCTACATCATCTGGTGGACTGAGTCCTTCTTTATCTCTGTCTGCTGGTCCATCACAGCCCATAAAATCCTTGAGGATGGATCTTGGATACCCAGGTTCTACTTTGAGTATCTGGTTGTTGAATTTCCAATACTCCTTTCCTTTGTAGAAATAGGTAAAGCCTGGGGAGAAAACATACATACACAGATACTACTTATTTGTGATTGTGTATATGCACATGCTAATGAAATAGACTACTTCCCAAAACATGTGTTTTAAGATCTTAAGTCCTTTCAATTTCTAAAGGAAAAAAAAATAACAAAAAAAACCACAACCCTCAGTTCAACTGTATTACAAAGGCTCTAGCTGCTGTATTCCAGGAATTGACCCTTTTCTCTCTATTATTTATTTATTTATTTATTTATTTATTTATTTATTTCCTTCTTTCCCTCCTCCCTTCTCACCTTTCTCCCCTTCTTCCATGTGTCTCTTCATACTTGAGAAAGGGTCTACGTATGGCCCCCAAGCTGGGATAGAACTCTTTAGAGAGAGTGGGCTGGCCTCAAATGTAGGACAATTGTTTCTCTTGCTTCAGGCTTCCCAGCGCTTGAGTTTCAGTTGTATGCCATCAAGCCTGGCTCGTACGTTCTAAATTTAAAAAGTCCTGTGCCTAAAATACATGGTGGCAGGTTATCTATACCCATTCCTAAATGTGGACTGTAAAGACTGTGTCATCCTTTTTTTTGGGGGGGTGGAGGGCTTATAGGAGTACTATCACATAATTCACATCAGAATCATGATATTAACTGTTATCATGGAATTTTGAATTGCTTGAAAAATTAAAGCATCGCTGATCCTCAAACTGCCACTAAGGAGACTGTTTGATATACAATAAATAACTTTCTCACCTATTCGCACCTCAGGGAACATTCTCAACATCTTAGTATCGGTATATTTTGTGCTCTTCTTAAATAAGAGGTTACCCTTTGTTATTTGGAGAAGTCATAACACATTGTAGGTATTTTATTTTGTCTATTGGTAATTTTAACAAGCAAGCATGTATTTGTAGCATATATGCACTAACCTCATTTCTGTCTATAATTCATTTCTCCTTTGTCTTTTCTCCATTTGTTATTTCCATTTGTCATACCTACTTATCCTAAACTTGTGCCCCTAAGTACACCTTAATGAAGAATTCTGCAAACTCAGGAAATTTTAGGTATGACGTATAGGTCATCATCGGTTACTTCATATTGGAAATTATTTGGTTCAGTGCTGTAAAAGTCTGTAGTGGCTTTTAACTTGGAAGTAGAGTTATTCAGTCATAGCGACTTGCCAATGAAAGCAGGAGCATACAGACTCAATTCATCCTGCAAGGGAACTAGTATCACTGTAATGAAACCCTGTGTACTTTATTCTACAAGTCTGGATGAGAAGTGCTGAGGGACTGTCAAATAGCAGACTATGAGATGGCCACAGACGAAAAATGCCATTGATTCATAATTAGATCTTCAAATTTGGTGAAAGTACTGCTTATGGCTATAAATAGGAGAGTAACAGCCACAAGTATCCTCATCTCTAGTTTTCAGCGAAGACTAATTACTACTATAAAGGTAATGAACAGGGTAGCAAAGTTCAGAAGAGGCCTCCTTCCATAATGACCAGTCTAAAGTTTTAATTTTACATTAACAAACTCCAAACATGGGAATAGAATTTACATTTCCTGAATATATTATTAGGATAATAAAGTTTCTCAGTAGAACTAAAAGAGGTAGTGTGAAATTTTTGTAAAATACATATGTCACATTTTGTTTGTGCTCTAATCATCTGTAATAATTTAGGCTTATTATCTCCATTTATGAAATATCAGTTCAATAAATTTTCAACTGTTTCACTCACTAAAAAATAGCATTGCTGTTCTATTCCTGTGTTATGCTTGTGAGGAAAACTTTTAAGAAAGAAATCAATGAGAGTGCAATATAATTTTATATTGTTTTCATTTATATTTGTTTTGATTTTATTGGATCATTTTCTATTGGTTTATCCTCATAAAGTAATGGGACATTTATAACAACAACAAATATCCTTACAAAGTAACTTGGAACATTTCTAGGTTAGATCCTGTGTTGCACTTTCTCCTCTTTCTTGTTTTCTTACATGATATTAATTAGTGTTAAAATAAGTTAATGGGTACACTGAATCTTTTTGTAGGACAATTAAATGAATTTATGAAATACACTTGATACATAGCAAGCATTCATGTAGCATCAGTCATATTTCATGGCTGATTAAAGGAAGAATTAAAATTAATACTTAGATGTTAGATGTGACATGATCTATCTAGTAACAAAATGAGAAAAACATTAAATTTGAAACACTTATAAATTTATGGATTAAAATAAATGGGAGAAGACTTTTAGCAGTAGATTTTGAAAATGGTTAGTAAACTAGAGAAATAATTCAGTATCCTGTCTCCTTTGATTTATGATTATCAAACATAATGTATAGGGCTAATATGTTGTTTCTTATGACAGCCATGGTCTGACAGTGTTTAGGGGAGTTTTCAGCTAAGCATGGATTAGCAGAGAGTGTCACTGAAATTGGCTGAACTCAGGACAGAGTCGTTGGGACAAATTCCTGTCTCGCACACACTTGATGTATTTTTCATTAATTTTCATAGATATGTATATCACGTTATTAAATAATAAACATTCCTCAGTAGTAAAGTACTACTTATATTTTCTTCTAATTAACTTAAATAAATATAAATAAATTAAATTGAAACTTCCCAGAGAGTAATATTAGGTGTCAATTCTTAAGAAGAAAAAATATAAATAGAAATTATATATATGAATATATAATTCATAACTCTAGCACAATAATTTCTAATTATTTAATTTAACATAAAACAATGTGATATTAAAATAGGAAACTCAGCAGCTGAGTCTGTGTTGTGTACCATTTTCTTTGTGCACAAAAGCTCCCTGAGGTGATTCAGGGATCCCCTTCCAGATGGTGATGGGCTTGGGATAGCCAGGGTCCATGGTTTTCATTTCTTCACTATATCTCCAATATCTAAAATTGAACAAAAACAATAATACATATATGAAAAAATCACTCATGGAAGTATACATTTTCATAAATGCTTGCTGTATGCTTATGTACCTCTTAATTTAATAACAGACTAAAATCACTGGAATACAATTTAACATAAAAATTATTCTCTGTCTTCTGCACTGTATTATTTTCCATATCCTTCATATGGTAAAAGTATTCAATATTTTAAAGTTATTAATCATAGTAAGTGCATAAAGCTAGCTAAGTAGACTTTTAATCCATAAGGTTGCAACCAACCATCATGTATGCACCTATACATGCACAGATGGACACATATACATGTTTAATCTTGATGGTCCTAAAGATACAATCCTGACCAAAACAGACAAGATCTTGCTTTTATTAACATTGGAGTTTTAGATATATGGTTATATATACAACAAATGTAATCATCAGTGAAGATGTAAAATTGATAGAAGCTATCAACTGCCACAAAGAGAACAAGGCATAAAATGTTATAAATATATAAAACATTAGAAAGCAAGTCCTTTGTGGAAAAAATTGATATATGAGGCAAGAAATGCAAGGGACAGCAACTATAGGAGGAACCAGTGAGGGAGCAGAAGATAGAGAGCAGGAGAGAGGGGACAGGAGAGAGCAGAGAGGGGGGACAGAAGAGAGAGAGAGAGCAGAAGAGAGGAGACAGGAGAGAGCAGAGAGGGGGGACAGGAGAGAGAGAGCAGAAGAGAGGGGACAGGA
>NC_022031.1:65354096-65358944 GCF_000317375.1 Microtus ochrogaster | reverse complement strand
AGAGAGGGGGGACAGGAGAGAGAGAGCAGAAGAGAGGGGACAGGAAGAGCAGAGAGGGGGGACAGGAGAGAGAGCAGAAGAGAGGGGACAGGAGAGAGCAGAAGAGAGGGGACAGGAGAGAGAGAGAGAGCAGAAGAGAGGGGACAGGAAGAGCAGAGAGGGGGGACAGGAGAGAGAGAGAGAGCAGAAGAGAGGGGACAGGAGAGAGCAGAGAGGGGGGACAGGAGAGAGAGGGAGCAAGAGAGGGGACAGGAGTGAAGGAGGAGGAGAGGGGGAGCAGAGAGGGGGGACAGGAGAGAGGGGCAGGGAGGGAGCAAGTCTGAGTAGTGATCAGAGACTGTCTAGGTTGGAGTGCTGAGAGAGGACCTAGTTAGTACACTCTAATGGTGAATGTTAAATCTCAACCTGACGGACACTCTAACTAGATCTCTGGGCATTCTTAAGGGATGTACATTTTTTAATCACTCTAATTGTTGGTGTGTGTGAGTATTCTCTGAGGAGGGGACCCTAGGCAGTATGAAATAAAGAATACAAGTAAAGAATTGTAAAGGCTGGCTCTCTTTTCTTTACCAGCAATGCAATGTGACCAGTTGCTTTAGTCACACAACGCTTTTACTTTGCCTACACAGTGATTGAGTGTTTGAAACGTTAGACAAAATAAATTCCCTACTAAATTACTTCTGCCAGAGTGTTTTTTTTTAAATCACAGCAACAGGAAATGAAACTAGACATAATCTAAAGATCACTTTGAGTAAATATTTCATAGAATTTAAACTCACACATGATTGTTTCCTGCACTGAACCGAGAATAATTTGGGGCATGGAAAATAACTAACTAATAGCATGGATGTGAAGAACATATTCCCCCCCACCACCACATATTCAACATATAGATGGAAGAACATACATTGCAATTGGTATAGGATTAAAGTTTACTTAAGATTTTTATTTGCACGATAAACAATGGACCATCACACATGCACTCATTTGCAGATGATATAAATGTAAGTTAAAAGTGAATGGTAAAGGGCTAAATTAGAATTATGGGGATAATTTAAAGTCCTACAGATAACATTGTTGGGACTAATGAGTCCTGGCCTTCAGCTGCTCTTCCCTCCTAGAACCTTCTAATTAAAGTTACTAGAAGCCATGCCTAGTTAGAGGATCAGAGGATGGGATTATCACCTGTTGACCATTGACTGCAGTGTATTTAAGTCTACAGGGTGTTAATAAAGAGGGGCTTTCTGAACTAGTGTTTAAGGTGTGCATGTCGGTCTGTCTCTGCGTGTGTATTCTCAACCTCCAGCCCCTTGCCCGAAGCTTGAGAACTGGGTTCTAGTGCACAGAGCGCAGAAAGGGGAGTGTGGTGCGTGGCATAACATGATTACTTAATAACATCATCAAACGCTTAGAAATCAGATTAGTTTCCTGACAACCCTCGATAAAACAATATCTGCACTTTATACAAGGCATGATGCCTATAGAGTGAATTCCCACAATACATTACTTTATTACACGTAATTTCTTCAATGATCTCTCGTTATATTGTACACTAAGTCCTCTGTGATAAAGTTCAAACTATGATCATAGCAACTATGGCATGCAGCTGAATCAGTGACACAGCACTGGCACCTAAGTCATCTTCCGCTGTTTTAATAGCATAAAATTTAAATTTAAACTAACTCTCCAGTTTATAGCTCAGTATGAGCCATGCTCTTGCGAGCACTTTCCTGGACACTGCATGCCTATGACAATGATGCTGGCCACTCTTACTCTGTATTTTCCTCCAAATATTGGTGTTCATTTGTTTTGGTATAATTTTCTTCCTCCTGAGTATTCCTAGAATGCTCATTCATCCAAACACCTATATCACAGGCCATGGAACATTCCTAGCAATTTTATTTCCAGAAATTATTTAAGGAGTGCAAATTTTGGGGAATTCTGGAGACTATGGGCTTTGCCTTCTTGCTTCGCTTCTGTCTCTTTCCCAGAGCGCTAAATTCAATCGCAAATCCAAATCCGCTGCAGCTTTCCCCTCACTAGCATTCCAAGAATAAAAGGTTGTACTCAAAAAAAAAAAAAAAACCCCAAAAAAAAACAAAAAACAAAAAACAAACAAAAAAAAAAGGAGTGCAATTTTTTTACAAACTACATGTAAGATATAATTCTGGGTGAACTTGTCAAAATAAATAAACTTGGCTTCTCCTGGCAACGAATGAAAGTAGAATTGGAGATCATTTTTAAATTTGAGGAAGTGAATTTAGGATTAAATCCCTAGGTTGTCTGTTGTACGTCAGCTTTGATATACAGTTCAAAATCTTAAATGGGATAGAACTGTTCAACTCTATCCACGGTATCTTGCAAAAATTTTGGCACTGATTAACACAGGTGCACATTCTAATTTCATAGATATTTCCAACATCAGCAAAAAAAAAAAACCAAGCATTATGTTTTTTTCTCATGAAAGCTAAACTTATGGGTTCATTAACAACTAAAAGGTATATTCAGATATTAACACTGTAAGTAAAGCAGGTTAAGGGATGTTAAAGCTAGGTCTTTTCATAGAGAAATCTAATACCGTGTCAAAGTAACCTTTTGGCCAGAAATTATAAAGGTCATTATAGCCTTTTCATCTGCTTTGATAGTTACCTCTACTGCATAATACTACTTTAATTAGACAAATAATTTTAAGACTTATTTATATTTATTTGTTTGTGTTTGTGTGACTGTATGCTGTATGAGTGTAGTGATCTGTGTAGTTCAAAAGGGGCATGAGGAACCCAGGAGCTGGAGTTACAAGTACTTATGAACCATCTAATGTATACACTGAGAACTAAAGTTAGAACTTTGGAAGAGAAGAAAGCACCCTTAACCACTGTGCCATCTCCCTAGCCTCACTAGGACATTATTCTGGAAAAGCATACTTAGTACTTCAAAATAATCATTAGCAGAAATCTTAATCAGTTTTCAGGCAACTTGTCGATCACACCCAAAGAAATAAGCTTTGCATGCAACACCTTATAAAATTAAAAAAATAAAATAAAATTTATATTAAAAAATCATTTGTATTTTAAGAAAAAAGAAAAAAATAAATACAAACTTTAGGAGAAATTTTATTTCCAGTGATAAATTATGTGTTACTGAATTCCAGAATGAAATCCACATTTATCCAGATGTCATTTCACATGACAGTGACATACATTTCATCATCTCAGCACTCATGAATCTTGGTCTCAATACAGGAAACAATTATATATGCATTTAAATTCTACTACTGAAATAACTAGTAAATAAGTTAAGATTATCTTTATAGATTTTTCACTTTACATATAAATATTATCATTTTCCAATAATTTTATTTTATTAACAGTTCTGCAAAATAGAAATAAGAAAAAAATTATAAAACTGGGTTCTGTTTCCTAAGAAGTAATGTCTTCAGATACCAGCATGCAGATAATGTAAAATATTAATAACTCATCAATGGAAATATAACGTTACCTCCCAGTTTTCTTATTTAGTCTGATTTCTTTTCCATAGCATTGTTAATGAGGTCCATAGAATACAAGTAAATTGTTCTACCTATGACATGAGTTGGTACTCTATGCTGTATAGATAAAATAAGAAGTTGAATTTTTATTAACCTAGCTAATCTGAACTAGAAAAATTAATAGAAATAAAAATTCCAATTTCCGCTGAATTATTAGTAGCTGGGCCAAAGTATGAGTCTCTGTTTTCACTGTCTATAAAGGGCCATAATATGAAAACAAATCAAGATTATTGGATTATTTATAGCTTATTATTAGCATCTTCCAAAGTAATATACGTGTCATGGTTTATAATAGGAGCCTTGGGTTAAAACAGGAGCCTTATGATCTTCCCTACTATGTTTTTATTATTTAGGGTCCATTATTTAGTATATGTTAAAATTCATTAGGAACAAACTAATAGTGGCTTGTTTAGGGCCGGTATGGTGGTCTTAGAGATGATGACATTAAATTTATTGAAAATGAATGGGCTGTCTCATATTTATATCGTCTCCATTGACATTTTAATTAGGTTAAGTTGTTGTAGTGGCTTATGCCAATAATTCTAGCATTTAGAGAGCTGATCTGACAGGGCCCATAGGTATGTGTCCATTCTACCTTGACTAAAGGTCACAGAGTTGGAACTTCTGTTTCTTGAAGGTTATTGTCAACAGGTGTCGCTAATATTCAGACCTGGTATTTCAGGTATTAAGAAGTAGATCTGTTTCTACCTCAAACAAAGGTCCCATCCTTGATTTAGGCCAGAGAGTTCAGCTCTCTCAAGTTTGTTGTCAACAGGTGTGACTAATATTCAGACCTGGTATTTCAGGTATTAAGAAGTAGGTCTGTTTATACCTCAAAGGAAAGGCTAAGGATCCAACTTAGTTCTTAATGCCTTAAAAGAGTAGGAGTAACAATGTATTCCACCCAGGGAGTGGTTTGCCTACAGAATGTTTTGATGTAGGCTGTGAGTGTTACTTGTCTTGTTCTGGTAACAGAATATTTAACTAAGAATGTAGCCCCTAAGCCCTTCACTCCTTGTATCATGTTAATGCAATTTTATCTTACTCCTACCTTTTAGGGTTGGGGTATTTAAGTAAATGAAAATTAAATGCAGGCAGTTTTTAATATTCACTGGAACTCCCTCCGGATAATACCCTATGCTTCTGTTTGTTATTTTTCTTTTTTATTATTATTTATTTATTTATTAAAGATTTCTGTCTCCTTCCCTTCACCACCTCTCATTCCTCTCCCCCTCCCCCAGTCAACTCCCCCTCTCTCATCAGCCCAAAGAGCAATCAGGGCTCCCTGCCCTGTGGGAAGT
>NC_022031.1:65349160-65352291 GCF_000317375.1 Microtus ochrogaster | reverse complement strand
ACCGGACAGAAAAATCTCAAGGTCCAAATCAGGAGCAGAAGGAGGGGGAGCACGAGCAAGGAACTCAGGACCGCGAGGGGTACAACCACACACTGAGACAATGGAGATGTTCAGCGGAAATTAGAATTTTTATTTCTATTAATTTTTGTAGTTAACATTAGGTTGATAAAAATTCAACTTCTTTTTTTATTTATACAGCATAGAGTACCAACTCATGTCATAGGTAGAACAATTTACTTGTATTCTATGAACCTCATTAACAATGCTATAGAAAAGAAATCAGACTAAATAAGAAAACTGGGAGGTGACGTTATACTCCATTGATGAGTTATTAATATTTCACATTATCTGAATGCTGGTATCTGAAGACATTACTTCTTAGGAAACAGAACCCAGTTTTATAATTTTTTTCTTATTTCTATTTTGCAGAACTGTTAATAAAATAAAATTATTGGAAAATGATAATATTTATATGTAAAGTGAAAAAATACTCTGAATGTAAAACTAAACTAATTTATGTTACCAATTATTTCTTCTAAAAAATAAGTAGCTACAAAAAAAATCTATAACAAGGATATACAATGCATGTATATATAGTGTTTACAGATATATTTATTTAGAGCTTACATAGCATGTTAGAATCATGGATAAAGGAAAAATGTAGTTTATTGGACATGTCTATAATCATAACTAAATTATATTAGATGAATGTAATCAATGAAAATTCACCTTAAAAATATTATATAAAATACACTGTCAATCTTTCTGGATAACTCTTGTGTTCACATACATACATGTTATTATTTACAGTAGTATCAGTCATTGACTGCAGACCTGACTTTAAAAATCACTAAGTAACTGCTAATGTGTGTGTCTGCAGTGTGTCACACACATACTGACCTGTCGCCTTTGAAGAAGTAGGTTTTGCCAACATCTTCCCACCAAATGGCTGAATCAATACCGTGAGGGGGAATTCCATTCCCAAGGGTAACCAAGTCATGAGGGTAACCTGGCTGAAGAGTTGTATCCTTAAACACCCAGTATTTGTTACCTGTATGAAATAAGTGTAGGTACAAAATGTGTTAGTGAAACATCAGTTACAAGGTACCTGTTAGCATAATGCGTGTAAACTACTATGCAGGAGATCCTGGAAATAAGTTGGTCATAGTCACACTGCACACAACACTTACTCTTCAGTATGCCATACCCTGTAACCATCTCTTACGCTTCACAGAAATTTGATTTCAACCTGACATTTAACTGAAGCTTTCACTTTGAGGGTCATCAATAATTCCAGTTAAATGATTCTTCAGTGTGGTGATTTGAATGAGAATAGCCCCCATAGGCTAATATATTTGTTTATTTAGTTCCCATGGGGTAAATTTTTGGAAAAGTATTATCAGGATTAGGAGGTGTGTCCTTGTAGGAGTAGCTATGGTTTTTTTGGAGGAAGTATGTCAGTTGGGTGGACTTTAAGTTTTAAAAACCCATGTCAGACCCAGTGGCTCTCTACCTTTTGCTGGAGGATCAGGATTTAAAGCTCTCAGCTATTTCTCCAGCCTGCCTGGATGCTACCGTGCTGCCTGTCATGATAATGAAGTAAGACCCTGAACGTGCAAGACCCCAGTTTAATGTTTTCCTTTATAAGATTTGCATTTGTGATGGGTTCTTTGCATTACAATAGGACATAACTAATATATTCAATCTTATCTGTAGATTAAACTCACCACTTAAAGTAGCTTCTCCCTTAAGCAATTAGGAAGCCATTTTATCTTGTTCCTTTTTCCTCTCTAGCTGTTGTTATCTGAGCTTGATTTATTTTGTATTTCTTCTGTACTCATCAGTACATTAATTATTTCTTTTTTCTTACTATAATTCTGGCTCCTGTTTGCAACACTGGGTTCTCGGATTGCTATTTTGAAGGTTTTGAGGTCTTTGGGATGTGGGGTCTGGTTGGCTGAAATAGGTCACTAGGGGCAGCCCTGCAAGTCTAATCACATCCACAACCAAGAAGAGCAGAGACAGAAATGAATGCATGCACCCTCTCCTGTACTCAGCTGCTCTTATCCTTATGCAGTCCTTAATCAAAACCCAGACAATAGTGTTGCCCACAGAGGAATGAGTCTTCTCACACTGATTAACAAATAATCCAGACATCTCCCCAGAGACATGCCTTTAGGGCAATCTGACCTAGCCAATCCCTCACTGAATGTTTCTTTTCAAGGGGAATCCAGGTTGGGTAAACTTGGCAATTAATATTAACCATTATCTTCTTATTAATCTTATTCAGGCAGCTGTCATAAAACTTATTCAGATGATCACAACATAAACTGTGTTCACTATCTTTTCATATTGATTGTATCATTACAGTCAACTGATTTCTCAGTCACTAAAATTTGTCCCTTGAAGGCCACTCTAATTGAGAGTAATACAAAGCTTTCTTTTGTCTCTTCTAAAAAGCAAGTACTCTGTAACTTTTTCTCCATCTGCTCCCTCTACACTAAAACAAGGAGGAGGAGGAGGCAAAGACTCAGGAACACAGCTGAGCTGAAAGAGAAAAAGAGGAGGGAGTAAATCAGAGCTGAGCTGTGAATGCGTGAGATACCGGGTGCTCACTAGAGAAGGTAAGCATATGCAGTTCCTGGTACTAAGTTATCATGTCTTCTTCTCCCTCTCGAGCTCAGTTAATCCATTTGAGCTTTTGTTATAACGGAACGAGGTATCTCTTTATGAACTTTGTGCATCCAAATTCTATATGAAGTATGACACGCATTTGAGCCTCCAAATCTTGGAATCAGAGTCCTGGCTTTTAGCCAACATACCATGCTGACTTCTAGCCAGGTTCCTTAGTGATTTGATGACAACTTTGTAGCTTGTTCTATTTCAAATCTCTTTCTTTTCCAGCTTGCCTCTAGCTTGTCTTCCTTCTGTTCATATTTCTTAAGGCACTAGAAAAGTTCTTCTAAACTTTATACCCCAGTTTTTTTTTATCTTTCAAAGTAAAGCTTTATTTATTTATTTATTGAAATAATTTCTACCTCCTCCCTGCCTCCCATTTCCCTCCCCGTCCTCCCTCTCCTCTCCCCCTCCCCCACTCCACTCCCCCTCCCTCTTGAGTCTGAAGAGCAGTC
>NC_022031.1:65334746-65349060 GCF_000317375.1 Microtus ochrogaster | reverse complement strand
TCCCCCTCCCTCTCCAGTCTGAAGAGCAGTCGGATTCCCTGCCCTGTGGGAAGTCCCCACTCCATCCAGGTCCAGGAAGGTGAGCATCCAAACAGGCTAGGCTCCCACAAAGCCAGTTCATGCAGTAGGATCAAAACCCAGTGCCATTGTCCTTGGCTTCTCATCAGCCCTCGATAAGCATGGGATAAAACCAGACTCTCTGAATATATCCCAGTTTTTTGTCTAAAATTTTTAAGTTTTTTTTTCTAATTGTTCACAAGGTAGAATTTTAATGCACACATGTGACATTTCAAGGCTCCTTTCAACATCATTTGCTTACCTCACCTAAAAAATAAACTAAGGTAATCCCTTCAGTATATATTCGGGTAATTTTTGTTGAAGCACCCTTCCTACATAGCATGGTTTGCTTATTATTGCCCGAGTGTCTAGGCTTTATCCTTACCATGATACTACCTAAATGATATGTTTGCTATTAGCTTTGAATCTTGTTAGCAAACCTGGAAGATGGATCTTATCACAAATAGCATGTCTGAGCAAACAGTCATGGCTCACTACTGTGAAAAAAAGACTATGCAGATGCTATATTTAATGGTGTGTTGGGAAATGTCATCATAGAATACATGCTTTCCTCAGGTTCTTTTATGTCTGGACATTTTAAAGTAGGTGCCTGGCCCAACGTCCAGATCAAATCTTTGACAGAGAGTAACGAGGTAAAAAATCGAAAGAACTACTTCACAGCTCAAGTCTTTTTTAATCCATCTCTCTTTCACCTTTAGCACAGCACATGTTAAAACAACAGAGGAGAACTTTTGAAGGTCCAGCCTACTCACCTATGTGTAGACTTCCTCCGTCCTTCCCTTTCATCCTGATTCTAATTAGGAGCGGACCTGTGGCTACAATGCCCTCCATGTCAGCTATCGAGAGTGTCTTCGGTCAACTGAGCTCCACTGTGACTTTCCAGTAGAACATTCTGTACTTTATAATGTGTATCTTGGCAGTTTTGAACTTTACTCCTTTCATGACAATTTCTTAACCCTTTTCCCATATTCACAGTGGATGAACACACACAATGAAGTGTTCAGAGCTTTCTTTACATTTGGCTGCACGTCTCAAGAGAGAATAACAAAGTGCTGATGATTTTATATAAAATTCTTATTATTCTACTAAAATATTTCTTGTATTTTGTGATTGCATGTGATATATATGTATATTTATACGTACATGTGCATGTTTATATGTACATAAGATGGGTGTGCATGCACGTGTGCTTACTTTTTCAATATGTGATTTTGGTGGCCACATTCCAAGACCCATAGCACAACCTCAGGCTTTGGTCCCACCTTCACCTTGTTTGAGACAGTCTCTGTGTGCCTCTGTGTATGCTCAGTTATTTAGTCTGTGAGATTTCAGGGTTTTCCTGATCTCCTTTCCCATCCCTCTCAGAGCATTTGTGGTACAGGTCTTTGCTTATAGCATCAGGTTTTGCATGAATTCTGAGGATCAAAATTCAGGTCCTTACACAGTGGGCTTTTGAGACTGGGGAAGACTCAGTGAGCAATGTTTCTAAATCTACATGATGGAAATGCTTTTCGATTGGACCAATAGTTTTCATCATACAAAGGGGAATAACCAGTCCTTCACTTTGAATGAGTAAGACTTTATATAGAAGATCATGACTCAGTTTTCCTGTTAGGAAAAACCAAACAATACTTTTTCTTTATTTTTTATTTATTTTTTTTAACAAACAATACTTTTTGAAATGCAATTAATTGTCCTTGGAAAGAATAAAGTAAAACAAAAACCTTAACAGCACTTGTTGTCAGGTTACAGGATGCAATCCCAGGAGTTATACACCGAAAACATTATGGAGATACCATGATTTTGACTGCTAGGTATTGTGATCTAGAACTAAGGAAATATCCATTGATAGTGAGTATCAGTACTTAAATTTTCTGTGTGTTTATTAAGGATTTACATCATAATTCCTTCTGTATCTTATTGAGTTAGAATTTTTCACATGACAAAACCCAAGTGACTTGGTCTATTTTGTAGTTGGTATATGAGTGATTTATATTCAACTCTCTTTGTTTTATATATAAGAGTAGCTTTTTGTTTATGTTATCATCAGGGTGCCCTACTTTCAAAGACACTAATGCCTGTGATGCAGAATTAAAGCTTTTGCTGGATTTTAAGTGACAGTGGCAGGTTTTGGTAGAAGTGGAGAAAGTGGCCTTAGGGACACTGTATCGGAGGGATGCAAGTGAGAATATCAAGTCAGAATAAAGACAGAGAGGTATGGTAAGTAAAAATGATGACCAAAAATACGGGCAGAGACCTTACAGATTAGAACCCGCGGGCATTTCATGGGAATTATCACTCCCATCCAGTCACGATCTGCTAGTTAACAGTGTATGATAGTCACTGACATAGCAGATGCAGGTTTGCTGCAGAAGCAACACACAAGGTTCCAATCCCTATCGTGCTTGTTTATTTTGGTGGGTTCTACAATTTTTTCAAACTTTAGGCCAATGTGTTAGCCACTGGAGCGAGAAGCTCAGGTCTTCCTTGAGGAGAACTTTTCCTACCAGATGAGCAGCTCCCTCTGAGAAGTTTAATAGGGTTTTTTTTTTGACAATCCTTCTGGGTAAGGCCAATAAAACAAGGAGATTTTAAACATTAGTATGGCATGTGCCATTGTATTTTAGACTAAGTTTAGAAAATTGTTAATATGTATTTTCATTATAGTCTTCCATTTAATTAAAACTTTGTCACAAAATAAAAAATCTAGAATGTGATTAATATTAATCATTAAATTAATGCTATTCCCATGCCTGACGTGTGTTTTTACATGTAGCAAGGCTCCTAAAGATCTAGTGTAACTTTGTTTTTCAAATAGATGGCAACTGCAGTAAAATACTTACTTATGGTAGAGTTCTTTTATTCACTGTACTGTGTAAGAAACAGGTTACTTTGATCTCAAATGAACTTCATTAGAACTTTTAAAACTCCCAAGAACAATGATTTTTCAGCAGCATTAAAAAAGTGTTGGCTCATTTGAAAAAAAGGAAATATGCAAAGAACAGAAACTATTCTGAAATAAGCAAACTTGGGCCATTTTCTGGCCTGGTCTATTTTAGACATTCCTATATCTTTTCATCTGCTACAAATCTTTTTAATGTTTTTCTTCTCAAATGTTATGAGCCTCTATTTGTCTTATTTCAATTCTGTAAGTGCTATTTTTTGTCTGCCTCTGGAAATAAAATTGTTAAACATGGTAGGAAATACCTCTTACAGATATGAAGTGATAGCGAAACTAAAAATGGAGACAAATTTTAAAATGCTTGAGTTTGACGGTGGCTTGTTCTTCATTTAAAAATTTACTTTCTTATTGAGGGACATTTTACCAGCTCTATTTTCTATATAGATTATTTTTCATATTATTATCTCATAGCCACTCATAGTCAACCTGCCTTGTAATTGAATGTAAACATCTGCCATGATTATGTTCCCCAAATGAGATCCTGTGAGATCAGCTGTATTTGTGGATATTGACACAGATTTCTAGAATCACAGCAGGGGAATGGACTGCACACTTGATAGCACATTCCATTTCCTATCCTTTCAGACTAAAGATGCCTTCTTATGAACCCAGTGAAGGAGTTTCATTAGTTGCCTAATGTAAAATAAAGGAATAAGGGGAGGCCGTTGATCTAGATTCCACAATCACACATGTAACCCAGTCATTGCGTGTACAACAAATTACTGCTGAGAACCTGCTTTACACCCACCCTCATACCCAGCTCACACTCCTTTGTAGTTTACCGTGTGAAGCATCACGGCAAGTTGAGTGAGACTTTATGCAATGACTTCCTTTTTTTTAATTTACTTTTAGCTATGTATATGAATGTGTGAGGTCTTAGAATGAGGAGGACAGTACAGCGGAGTACTGAGGGGATTGTAAGCTTCCTGATATAAGCACTAGGAACTAAGCTCTGGTCCTCTGCAAGAGCAAGCACTCCACCATGGAGCTCTCTCTAATCTCTGAAACGACTTCATTTTTTTTCAAAGGAGAGAACTGTACATCTCTACATTTAGTAGATTTTAAATACTAAATTTTAAATCATTTAAATTTAAATCAATCATATACATTTTAAATCATTTAAGGTGTTGTCAACTTCTGTGCTCCTTCGTTTCACAAAATTTTAAGGATTCTTATTAAAAATAAGCAAAACTAAACTAGGAAAATTAGTGAAAATAGGACAGCAATAACAATGAAATATAACATGGTGAGATTGTGAAAAATGAGGTTGCTGACATATTTAATAATGATTACTAATAGAGATTATTATTAGCAAACACATTAAAATCATTTCAAGAGAGTAGTACATAACATTAAATTAAGATTATACATTGTTTTTAATATAGCTTCGGTATATTAATTCCTCACTGTAAAAAGAGTTCTGATACTAGGATGTAACTCAACTCAGGAAGTTGCTAGGAAAGAAGAAACTGATGTGAGCAGCCCTTACTGGTTATCATTATACCTCCTTATCCAGTAGTGAACTAGAAGGAGAAATGCATTATGTTGATGTTTACATTTAACATGTTCTAGAATAATAAAGAAATTAATTCTAATACAATTCTAATACGTGACCCAGCATATGTGAATCTATGGAATACATAAACTGATAGTTTTACTCCTTTATAGAATAACTTTGTTTGGTATATATATATATTATATGATATATCACAACATAATAAATTACAAGTAATACCATGCATCTAAATGTTGACATTTGTAACATATATATATATATATATATATATATATATATATATATATATATATATATATATATATATATATATATATATTCCTGTCAGAATATCAAATAACTAAAATACTAATCATTTTATCCTTCTGGATTTCTACAGGCTTGCCTGTGTTCCTTCCCACTTCACCAAATCTCATCTGTAATCCATGTATTAATCTTGATGGAAGTTTTGTCCACATTCTATTAGTTTCTATTGAGCTTTATAAAATTATATTGTCAGAGTACTTTGTATATTCTGGGGACACTGCAGAAATATACACACAAGACACACTGTTTTCTTTTGTACTTTAAGCTGTCTTTAAAGAAAAAAAATGAAAATCTTTGTGGTCTATGATTCAGTCATTCTCTGTAATTCCCAAGCTACATCACAGGTGTCTCCAATACTCGCCTAGAGCATTCAGAGAGTCCACTACTTTCAGCATGAGGATGAGGTCATTGTGATTTCATATATGGTCCAAGGTACATATCAGAGTTTATTTGATTTGTGCATAGCTGGCCACAGTTTAGGCAGTGTTTGTTGGGAGGCCCTTTGTTTCCCCCTACTGAACTTTTTCTGTATCTTTCAAAGAAATCTCTGAAGAAAAAGATGGCTTTTAGATATATGTTTGGGTCTGTTTCTGAACTAGCTGTTCTCTTTCAGTGGCATCTAATTTTGTTTCTTCGTGCTTGGGATTTACTGTCTTCAACAGTTGTAAAATATGACTCAAATTGAAGTAATAATTTCACAGACTCTTTTTGTATAACAAGTCTTTTGTGAATGGATTTTAGAGTTAGCTCAACCACTAGTACATATTATACAACGAAGCCTGTACAAGTTTAAGTGGAACAGCAATGAGCCTGTAGATAAATGTGATTAGACTTCACACCGCAACAATATTGATTGTTTTACCATGAATAGAACATAATTCACCTAAAATTTCTGTACTTTTGTGTTTTGTAATGTTTATGTGTTACATGTTTTGCAATCAACGCAGAAATATTTAAACTTTTAGATGATAAGGCTGTTATTTCTTTACTAATGTGTAGTAGAAAACAATTTCTTGCTTTGCACTATTTTTTAAACGGAAGCACTTTACCGTGAAACACATTTGCAAAGGTATTTGCATACTAGATCTTCTCAGATCATAGTGCAGTAACTCGTCATCCTAGCAGAGGCTTATCTACTGTCCAGTATAGTAAAGGAAATGCTTATCCTCAGAAAACAGTTGGGGTGCTTGCTTCTTGTTTAGTTTTCCTGTTCCTTTTATCCAAGAGATGGATTATATGAAGAGCGGTTGTCTGGCCTTCTTTGTATCACACCATGGGAGTTAGGTTGTAGGCTACTGAGTTTTTACCTAACTTTTCCCCTCCTTTTAGGATTTTCCTGCCTTCATCCCAAATACCATGAAAGTAAGACAGGCTAGGTTGTTAGTTTACAAATATCAGAGTCTCAGTCCTTTCATTTAGCCAGTAAGCCACAGCCACGTGGCAATACACAGATTAATAGAAATGGGTTAAACTAAGATGTAAGAGTTATCCAATAAGAATCTAGAGCTAATGGACCAAGCAGTGATTTAATTAATATAGTTTCTGTGTGATTTTTTTACGGGCTAAGTGGCTGGGAACCAACAAGAGGTCCCTTCCCTCCAACATATATGCTTGAATTATTTTCCTTTGTGGATCATCTCTTGATTAAAATAGAAAGAATGGTAGGTAAGTTATACAGTGATGGGGGCTCTGGTCTTATGTTGCTCTTTATAAATGGCGGCACACCTTGCCTCAGCTTACTTCGCTTACTTGTCGGTGAATACGGTGCATCCTATTCCCTAGCTCAGGATTATTAGGACTGCTAAATTATTACCACATGTGAAGTACTGGGCACATGTGTGTTCTCGGTGGATGCTTGTTATGGCTGCTGCTACTGCTGTGATTATTTTTAATATCATTGCCCTCCTGCTATTTGATAGCAGATGTACCTGAAATATGCATGCATTATCCCACTGTGAACCAAGAACGCACACCACTGTTACCAGTCAAACTGGTGTTCTTGATTGAGTTCTGAGTCTTGTTAATGAAATAGCTTAGAGAGATACTAAGAAGGAAGCTTAAGCACAATTTTATTAGACACTGAGAGGAGCAAAGCAATGGAGACCATTGAGCAACCACATGTCAGAAAACGAGTCACAGAGTAAAATGATTGATGTAATAGTTTTAGACAAAAAGAGTAAAAAGGCACAGAGAGTATCTTGGAGGCGTTGACCAGTATCAGAGAGAGAGAGAGAGACAGAGACAGAGAGAGAGAGAGAGAGAGAGAGAGAGAGAGAGAGAGAGAGAGAGAGAGAGAGAGAGAGACTTTGTAAAAGAAAAGTTACTTTTTTTCTGAGTAGCTCTGGGAAAACAGGGTACTCAGATAAAGAAAAGGATCACATTTCTGTCTGTGAAATCTCTTCCCGGGATGCATAGGAAAGTGTTCCAGGAAGAGCAAGTGCATTATTTCATTAACTGGATAATTATTCCTCCCTTCTCGTGGCATGATTTTACATGAATCATCCCTCCTGAAAGGTGGTGGCTTGGCCAGGTGATAGACAGGCAGGTCTACCTCGATTAACTCTTAAGTGAGCAGACAATATTATACAATGCTCTAATCTTTGGAATTTATCAGAATGTTATGTCTCCACTCAGACCAGAAGTAGGTTCCTTCCTTCCTTTCCTTCCATCCTTTTTCCTTCCTTCCTTCCTTCCTTCCTTCCTTCCTTCCTTCCTTCCTTCCTTCCTTTCTTTCTTTCTTTCTTTCTTTCTTTCTTTCTTTCTTTCTGTCATTCATTCTTTCTTTCTCCCTCCCTTTTCGCCCTCCTTCCCTTCCTTCCCTTCTTCTTTTCTTTGACAAGGTCTTACTATGATTCTCAGCTTACATTAGTCTCAAACCACTGAGTTCCAACCATTCCCCTGCATCAACCCCAGTCTTCCAAGTAGCTGGAGTTGTAGGGATGTACTAGTCCTGTCCTACCCCTTACTTTTTGTTTGTGTTATATATAATCAAAATCTAAAATTCCTACAGAGAAGGATGTCACTAAATTTCGACTTGCACATAAGCACACAGCAAATGAAATTATAGATTACAAAACTAAACATTATACTTATTTTGTTTCACTGACATTTTATTTTTTTATATACATTGTACTTCATGAAATCAGTTATATAATCTCAATAACCTTCATTTCTTCACTTCCTTTTGCTTCATAGGGCCCTGAACAAGCTGATCAATATGCAACAGAACCCGTCTGAGAAAACATGCTTACCTTTAAAAAAGACGAAATTTCCATCACTGTTTTCATAAACTGCATCAATACTGGGGGGTAAGCCCCGCCAGAAGTAAGTAATTTGCATGGGGTATCCATCCATCACCCTGTTGTTTCTCACTCGCCAAAACCACTGGTCCTGCAAAGCAGACAGAAGCAGTGCTCAGCATTTCCACAGGCCTGGCAGCACTGGAGGGGCAATCATGCATTGGAAAGTTTTAAAGCTAAGTATAGGATTCTTATTTTTTTTCACCAACACAACCTCAGAGAGCGCTAATACACCATGGAAAGCTAGTTAGGAAATCCCACCATCTTTAAACAATAGTACGTGAATAAATACGGTGTCACAGTTCTCCAGGTTTTCATTTGTGTTATTGTAGGACTTTCAAGATTGAGAATAAGGAGGATGGATAACATGCTGCTTGGTGGTGGGAGGTGGGCTGTGGTTACAGCTATGACATGTGCATTTGCTATGCCCAGTTGCACTTCTACCCACACACAGAATCTCCATGCTCTAGATGCTGAGACTTGAAGAGAAGGGCCATATATCTTTGGATGCCCATGTTATAGTTGCTGTCTGTGTAATGATTGATCATTCAATGTGTCTCAAATTGGTCAGTAATGGTAGTTCTACGTAAGCAAATTTATCTTGAAAATAATCATCACAGAAGATTCTACTTAGGCTAATTTTCTCTTCTACCTGCTTTTGCAAAGTGCTTTACTTGACTCAGTTTTAAAACAGTTCTCCTATCTATTCTTATTCTTGTGAATAACAGGATTTGGCTTGCCAAAGCTGTTTATAAAGTTAATGAGTTATTAATTAGACTGAACATAATGTATTTTCATATCAATCATTACTCCTGGACAGTAAAAGCAAAATGTAGCAGAAATCTATGAAAAGTGATACATCTAGTGGTACTGAATAATTTCCAATTGAACATTTCAGAAAAAGATTATTCAAAGTGTTCTGATACTAGGAAACAGGGGTATAATTTGAAAATTGTTTTTGAATATCAAGAATATTTTACTTTATTTTACATTTCACTATATTTCAAACACACACACATATAATAGAAACTATTTCACTTGAAATCAAATATGTTTACTATACAGACAAGTGCACATCACAAGTTATCTTTGATTTCAATTTTTGCCCTTCTCCCATCTGAGGCATCTGTGAATTGCTTGGTAGAATGTTCACCAAACATCTGGATGAAAACAGCACAGCCTCTCTGCGCTTCTTAGGATTGATTCTAAGGAGGAATTATTTGACACCACGCACTATGACAATACGATGCTTGTCTCATTGCAACTTCTTCTTGTTCTAGCTATTATTGGTTATTTTCTCTACAGATGAATTATTTAGAAGCAAACAGCAGCATCATTTCTGACTCTCAATTCACATCCTTTTCTTTTCCTGTCTTTTAATAAGTTTGTCCCTTTGGTTAAGACACTAGTCCTTGAGTGACTTACCAGCTGGTATCTAAACGTCAGTATGACTAGCTTACTTAATACAGAGGGATACCTGAGGCATGGGGACACATCAACTCTCATATTGATGGTTTAAATTTTTATTTCCTCCAAATCAAAACGTTCTCTAATGAAGATAAAAGGGAAGCTTTACAGACTGAAGAAGTTGTGTGCCTTTCCCCAAAGTTATACAATCATAAACACATTCTGAGGAAGAGGAAAATCTTCAGTGGAGCCGGCTGAAAATGGGAGGGAGCTCTAGGAAAGTAGCTTTTGTTCAATGTCAGCCACATGGGTGATACACCATCTGTGAGACACCTATGTTTCTGTAAGTAACCACAATAAACTCATTAGTTTGCCGAACCAGAATTACGCAAAATAATTTTGTTGTTCCTGTTTTTGTGTTTTAACCTGCTGTTGTTACTTTATTTGCGATGAATGGATATTTATTTACATATACCAGGAAAAGTGACACAGCAACCTAACATTCTCTAAGAGGGCAATGTATACTTAACAGACAAACTTCTCAATATTTTTTTTTAACCAAATCACCATGAAGATGATACATGCCATTGGCAAAATAAAAGCGTGTGAAAAACAAGGAGAAAATGTTTGCTTTTGGATCATAATGGATTAATGTAGCAAAGATTTATTTGAGAAAGAGAATTAAAAAAATAAGGATCATGAATAATATGAAAAATAAATAGTATGTGTGTATGTGTGTGTGGAAAGAAAGAGGCTTGTGAATATAGGGAAAGAGATGCAGCCTGACATAATCAGTGAAGCAGAAGCTGGAACTTTCCTGTGATACTATCTATCTTAGTTGAAAAGCTTTGTTTTATGATTTGTAGAAATAGTGTCTTTCATGTATCCCTGATTGGAGTTCAACATGGCACAACACCTATGAAATCAACACCATTGTATATAGCAGCATTATATACGCATTGTTTCTTTTAATCCGAGTGTCTTCTCTAGAAATTTACCTGAAATCAAGATAGAGTTTCTGCAATGGACAACTGTAACGCAATATGACAGAAAGTAAATTTATACAACAGAGTTTGATTTTTAGGATCTGTTATTGGATTTCATCTGTGATGTGAAAGTATGCTATGATGTGAAGGATAATAATAAAAGATCCTCATGTGTATTTACACAGTACATAGAATTATACAATATATATAATGTAGATATTGTTTGTATTTGCTTTTATATACAAATGAATACAAAGAAAATAGACACTAATTGGTTAAATGTAGATTATTAGGTGTCCTTGTCCTTTGTGCTTTTAGAAAATTTCCATAAACACATCTTAAAAATACTTATTCTCTAAAACTCTGAAAAGTTATAGGAAATACACAAACCATGAAAATGTTTGTAAATGTATGTAATGGGTAAATAACCATTCTAATGACTAAACAGAAGTTTATCAAACCTTCATTAAGTTGATTTAGAAATTGTATGCTAAAAATAATGTCACAGCCAACATCTTTGTTCATAAAAAAGAGATACACCATTATATATATATATATATATATATATATATATATATATATATATATACACATATATGTGTTATATGTGTGTGTGTGTCTGTGTGTGTGTATGTACGTATGTATGTATGTATATATCTCATTATGCTCACTATGTAACCATGAGTGACTGGTATTCATTATATAGACCAGAATGACCCCAAAGATGCTGCTTGGTCAAAGACAAATATATTTTATACCTTATAATTAAATTAGTAATGTCCCATTTGATCTTCATAAATACATGCTAGAAAGATGAAATCACACATGGGGATACTGCACAAGTAAGAGCATGAGATTTCACGTTAATCTGTTCTTTTTAGGTTACTGCCTTTAGAGAAGTCTACAGGGCATTGCAGTGTTTAAAGAAAGAGAAAGAAAATACAACTAGTTAGTGAGATATATTGCTTTTCAATGCTGAAAAGAAAAAATAAGATGCTAACTTGGTGAAAAAAATAAAACTGTAAGGAAAGCATAATGATACACACATGGAAAAGCAATGCACTTTGGGGAAGTCTGTGCTATTATGTCCCCGTAACTGACATAAGCTGCTTTTTAGGGGACAGCCTAATGTCTAAAACAACCATTAGAACAGGCTTCCTACTAAGACAGTCATGAACATATGCAATAATTTTGCTATTAAGAATTTCACAGCTCATCAACGCAAGATCAACCAGAAGAAATTCTGGGATAATGATGCAGCGGTCCATCTGTCCTAGTAAGCACTTTGTATAGTGACTACATTGTTGAGAAATGATCACAGCAAAGACCCACTATAGTAGCAGAAGGAAATAACATGTCATTGAGGTGCTTGCCAAAACACGTTTAAATTAGTAATTCTTAAAATTCTCTAAAGACCTTTTAAGAAGTCAGATTTTACAGTTGGCATTTAAATTTAGAAGGTTAAATTCTTCAATAAATTAAATCCATATAGCTGTTTGTAAGTAAAGGAGGTAACATTTCAGAATATTTTGCTTACTACTGTTCCAAATTTATGTAGTAACTTGTGCAGCTTGAAAATGTTTCAAAAATCTTTTGGTTTTATTTTAGTTTATTCTGGACAGTGAAAGGTCAAATGACTGGTTGGTGTGGACCACTATATCATTCATTAGTATTTATTAAATAATGGCGTAGCAAATATGCATTTTAAAGCTTAAATATTTATAAACATCAGTGCATAATTTTGTATGTACATATAATAATGTAAATACTTTTATCTGATTTTTACACATAATTAAAGACCAAAAAAGAAGTATTGATCCACTCCCCCCAGAATAAAAAGATTCTAGGAGATGGTAGGAGATAATGATTATTGAGACTGGTTTCAACAATAGTCCCTGTAGTGATTTCCCACAATTCCTCTGGAATCTATGTTTGCATAGAACATGCATCATAACATTTTTGAGACATTTTGATTTAATAAAAAGATGCAACATCCAAAATACTTCATTGGGAGAAGGATATCAAATTTCGCACATAATTGCTCAAAGCAGCAATATTTTATTTTAATATTGTTTTCCATTTCTAGAATTTGAATATCAGCAATAATGGCAGAATGGCCAAATTCCAATTCAGATATCTAAAATTAGGTGTTGAAAACATAAAACATCTCATTCACTTCATTGTATTAGTAGTTTTAGATACAAAAAAGAATCTAGACATAAAAAAGAAAGCTAGATAAAAAGGTAAATATGCCCTTTAAAATGTATATTCAATTGGAAAGACCAAAGTTGATTCCAAAATGTACTACACTTGCCTGTATAAAAATGGGGCCTGCCTCCCACTAAATATAAGGAGCCACAAACAGTTGTTATTAGAAAAAAATATTTTTCTTTTATTTTTTAACTGAAGAAAAAATACATTTTTCACATATACTGTTTAGCATGTACCTATGGGTTCAATGTCAAACTTTTAAAATTAATTAATTTATTTACTTAAATTTGTCTCCTCTCCCTTGTCTTCTCCCAGTCCCCCACCACCACCTGCCCTCTGCCAACCCCATCCACACCTCCATTTCTATTCAGAAAAAGGCAGGACTCTCATGGATACAACAGAACATGGCACATCAAGTTGCAGTAAGACTAAGAAACTCCTCTTGTATTAAGGCCGGGCAACAGAACCCAGTATAAGGAATAGAGTCCCAAATGCAGGCAAAAGAGTCAGAGGCAACCCCTGCTCCCACTGCTAGGAGTATCACAAGAAAACAAAGCTGTCACATATGTACAGAGTACCTATTCTGTCTCATGTAGGCTCCCTGACGTTGGCCCCCTGGCTGTTGACATCAATTTCAATGAGCCCAGTTTAGTTGATTCTCTGAGTTTTCCCAAGGTGTCCTTGGCCCCCAGGATCCCCAAATCCCTTTCTCCCTCTTGTGCAGGATTACCCAAACTCTTTTTAATTTTAGTCTGTGGGTCTGCATGTGTTTCATCAGTTGCTGAATTAAGTCTCTCTGATAACAGTTTGGTTAGGTGTTGGTAGTAGTTTAATCTGAGAGAGCTTGGAAAGTAATTCTAGACACAAAAGAACAGAATTAAGCATGGCTTCTTCGTAGCAGCATTTTCTCATGTGGGCTCTATTTGCTAAGGGCAAGAACATTTCATTTAAGAGAGGCTTCCTGACTCGGCTTTAGCTGCAAAAATCTTGCAGCTTTTTTAAGAGGCCTCACCACCAAACACTAAAATAGTGTTTATGAATAGCTGATAGCGTGCTTCTTGGTGGCATCAGGGACCTTGAAACTCCATAGACCTATGGCAATAACCATGGCTCCGGCCAACATCTCCACCATGAAGAAAGACTCTCAGAGAGCTAAGGATTGGTGTGGATTCAGCCGTCAAAGCCACAGCTTTAATCCTAGCCATATTGCTTAGCAAATTAAAGACTCATGTGGTCAGAAAAAAAAGAGATATACAGTAAAGATAGATTCATACAAAAAAATCCTCTAAACAGTTTACAATGTGTTTAAAAATATATGTAGACTCCCAATAGATCAGCCCCACTGTCTCCGTGGGTGGGTGCACCCCTCTTGGTCCTGACTTCCTTGCTCATCTTCTCCCTCCTTCTGTTCCTCATATTGGGAGCTCACCAAGGCCAGCTGGATTGTGACTGAAAAAGCAGGGGATAAGCCCGGACTCTCTGAATATGGTGGACAATGAGGGTTGCTGAGAAGCCAAGGACAATGGCACTGGGTTTTGATCCTACTTCT
>NC_022031.1:65312386-65334625 GCF_000317375.1 Microtus ochrogaster | reverse complement strand
AGAACTTGGTGGAAGTCAATTCACTGCCTCTGCAAGCCATGCACATTGCCCCAGGTCTATGTTGAGCCAGTAAGCAGTTTGTAACATGCTGCTTACAAAACCCATTTAAATGCTTGGTCTCCTGAATAAAAAACAGAGGTCACGCTGGCAGCAAAGCACAGAATGTTGGCATTTCAAAATGACACAGCTTTTTTTTTTCTGCTACCGCTGAATCGGTAAAACCTGTCTTAAAGGAGCTGCAGCATGCTGCCAGCAAGTAAAGCCCATTCGGGAAAATAAATATGGCTAAACTTTTAAAAAAAATATATATGTGGACTTGGGAGAGAAAATATACCACATTTTCTTTATCCATTCCTTGGTTGAGGGACATCTATGTTGTTTCTAGCCTTGAGTTAATGGGTCCTTTGGTAGATTGACTCTCAGCTTTCTGAGAAAGTGCAACAGTGACTTCCAAAGTGGCTGTACAAGTCTGCACCCTCAGCAGGAAGGGAGGAGTGTTCTCCTTGTTCCATATTCTTTCCAGCATGAGCTTCTCACTTGTATTTTTTTTTTTTTAACCATTTTGACAGGTTTAAGATGGAATCTCAGAGTGGAGCACAGGCACTAAGATCAACAATTAATAAATGGGAACTTGTGAAATTGAAAAGCTTCTCTAAGCCAAAGGACACTATCAAAAGCTAACCAGGACTATTGCAAGAGACTGTCTCAAAAGCTCTTCAATGTAAGATAGGATCTCGGAGTAATTTGATTTGCATTTCCTAGATGATGAAGGATGTTGAACATCTCCTTAAATGTTTCTCAGCCTTTTGAGATATATGTTGAGAATTCTCTATTTAGGTCTGTATCCTCCTTTCAATTGTATTATTTGGTTTGTTGATATATGGTTTCTTGTATTCTTTATATATTTTTGAAATCAGCCCTTTGTCAGATTAGATGTTGATCAAGATCTTTTCCCATCCTACAGGCTACTGTTTTGTCCTTATTCTCATTAGCATCCTCTAGTTCCTACCATTCTGGGCAAAGTGCCAAGACCCTGTCATGGTGTAGGGGTTGGGGATGCTAAAAGACTCATCACATGGCATAGGAAGCATCCAAGGCCCAAGACAATAGTAGAGACTTTATTTTAACTTTGGCCGTGAACCAGCCATATTCTTTCTCTGCAGACCTCACTATAACACAAGAAGAACCACTCTGAGCTGGATGTTTTCAAAATGAAAGAGAACATATGCTTTGAGAACAATATATTCAACATAAATAAAGGGTCAAGTCTCCACTTCACTGAGCTAGTACTGGGGCAGAGGAGGAGAGAAGTTGATAGGGGGTGGGTAAGCAGGAATGGCCCTGGGAAAGAGTTTATACTTCCAATGAAAGAGATGCACAGTCACTTGTCAACAACTGATGTGTTAAAGGGCTATGCTGAATTAGAAATTTGTTCCCAAGAGATAAGGGCATCTGGGGCAGAGAATTCCCCAGAAGAGCAATGCAAGATACCCTGAAAGATTCCTAGGTGAGGTTGTTTCAGAGGCCACTGGCAGTTGTTACCATAACAGCAGAGACTAACTCTTATTACCATTGTCTAATTGCTTTATGCTAATATGCTCTTGAGAACATTCCTTCAGCTCCCACTGTTCCACTCAGCTCTGTTTACTTAAAAAGAGAGTTCAAAAGGTAATTGCCCTCCCTTACACTCCAAGGGAGTCTTCAACAAACAGCTTGATGGCAAAACTGTTTCTACCAAGATGCCTGTGGGAAATCAGATGACCTCAATGTTGGAAAATGGAAAGTCCTGCTATACTTCTTCAAAAACAATAATGAGTTAGAACCACAATTTCCTACTGCTGTAGGGGAATCATTCTAATTCTAATCATTCTCCTCAGTAATGGAACCTTGGGTGATCATGGTGGGGCAAAGAGATGGTAAGCTGCCACACACTCTGCCATCATCTTGAATCAGACATTAAAGTGCACCTCTACACTGAGAAACTAGTAATCTAACAACTGAAAAATGAATGAAGCAAGTAAAGTACAGAGAGGCTGAGCAACAGGAATCATTTGTATGTAAAAGAGATACTTGGCTAGAATATTTATAGATTATGGGAAACATTATCAACTAGTGATAATGAGGAAGAATGGTATTGGCTTGATTTTCATTGGTAATTTTAAAAAAATAAATCTTTCAGTTTTTGAATTATAATATAATTATATTATTTGTCTATTCTCTTTTCTTCCTCCAAAACCTTACAAGGATCTCCCAATCCCTTAATCTCTCTCAAATTCAGGGCCGTATTTTTCTATTTGTTGTTACACATGTATATATGTGTCCCCATACATACACATATATATTTATAAACACACAAATACAACCAGCTCAGTTTGTATAGTGTTGCTTATATTTATTGCCAGGGCCCATAAATGTGAGTCCATTCCACCTTGACTAAAGGTTAGAAAGTTTGAGATTTTCTGCTGTTTCAAAATTATTGACAACAGGTGTGGCTACAAACAAGAGATCCTGCCCTCGGGTGTGGCTAATTAGTATTTTCAGTATAGAGGTGGATCATCTCCACATTGACCAAAGGCCTGATAATTCAAGTCTATTCCTGCTCCTTCAAAGAGAATGGCAGGAGGATTCAGGGAGTGGCTGCCTGCAGGATACTTGGCTTAAGGGTGTGTGGTCATTACACATCCTGTCCAAACAACAGAGAACTTGACTTAGGACACTTTGTGTATTCTTTATATCATGTTAATGAAGCCTGTTGCCTCCACCCTCCCCTTTTGGAGTGGGGTATATAAGCGGGTGGAAAATAAACTAATGTAATTTCAGTATTCACTGAACTTCCCTCCCAGTGCTGTTCCGTGTTTCTGTTCTTTATTTCTATCACATCTCTGTCCTTTTGCTTAATAATTCTAATCTTCACACTCCTAATCTGGAATGTGTGAATCCCATTGAGGTTGGGCCCCAACAATGTCTTCAGAAATGTCCATTGGTATTAATAACCAACTGGCTTGATTTTCCCTGGGGAAGACTCTTCCTCCCACTTGTAATATTTCTTATTTGCCTCTAGTTCTTTACCTAAAGTGGAGACCCCCTGAGCTGTCTCCCATCGATATTAACATTTTTCATTCTATTGATTTCATTCTTCTAAGGGTATTAGAGAAAATAACGTTGGCCTGCATTATATATCACGGAGAGAGATGAGGAACAATAACAACAACAACAAAAATTTTCTCAGGTTGATGGTGAATATACTGTCCCAGGAAAGGATAATATGACATGTTGGCTAGATGAAGTCAAGTAGATATAGTAGGGAGTGTGGGTAGGGCAGTGCAGGTAAGTGAGGAGGAGTCAGATCAATTGTAGAAGGTACGGCACATAAATGGGAAGTAGAACAGAGAGCAGGTACCTTGATGGAGCATGGGCCAATGACATGACCAATATACCAGAATAGCTAATGAAACAAGTATTGAAATAAGGTGAGAAAGAGGGGAAGAAAGGTAAAAAAACACAGTGAAGACAGTTGTAGAATAAGAACCATCCAGGAGACTGCACAAGGAAACAGAAAACTCCAGGTTTAGGAGTAAAGGAGTCTGTTAAGTACTGAAGGAGAAAAACACTTGAGTTAGATTACGTTGTAAGTGGTCAATAATGAAAGACATGTGTGGTCAAAAATGAAAGTTAAGTTATCAAAATTTTGCAGATAATAAAGGATATGTCAAATTATGCTCCAGTTGCTAGAAAGGAAATGAGTTCTTACAACACCTTTATATAGGTGGGAAAATTTCTCCTTGCTTAATCATGTACATAATTTCAAATGCCTAACTATGCTCATTTGTAACTTTCATATTTGAAGTTATGGTTAGAAGTTTGGGTCTAATTGTGCATATAAAAATCCGTTTGTATTTTTGTGACCATTCAAATTTACATAGAAATGTTACTATGGTAAACTACTTCTTACTTGTCTGCTTATATACAGAGAGATGGAAGCCAAACCCACGTCCTTGGCAAGAGCAGCCAGTGCTCTTCAATGCTGAACCATCTCTTTAGTCATGAAAAGAACTACTTTCCTTTAATTTTCTGAGTATTGCTTCCACGCAAAATTAAATAAATCAATCTAAAAACCATTCTGCGTTCAGACAATGGCTTTTCCCATTCAATATCTATGGCTCAAGTTTCTTTAGCTTCGGGTTACAATTAGATCATTACTTTTGTAAGAGAATTGAATCTGAGGTTACTGAAGCATAACATGAGTGAATTATTGATTCATGGTTTTGCTTATTAGTCTTCTAACATGTTCAAACTCAAGTATTTCTCTCTGTCTCTCTCTGTCTATCTGTCTCTCTCTCTCTCTCTCTCTCTCTCTCTCTCTCTCTCCCTCTCTTCCCCCCCCCCAGAGATTTTGTTTGTTTGTTTGTTCTCCTAAGGGTTGGGAGCTAAATATTCCAGGTCATTTAAACTGCATGTCTACCTGGAGTGTTCTTCCACAGCAATTTTGAAACACTGCTTCCAACATGTTGTGTATAAAATTCCATTTCTTCTGTCATTATCTCCCTGAACCACTAATATTCGATTAGTTTTGATTTAGATAGATATTCCTCCAGGTTAAAGGCTTGGGTCCTAGATATTGCCTTTATTTGAAATATTTTAAAGATGAGAATCAGTGTAAAATCTTTAATCATTATTGATATGCCTTTAGAAGCAAACATTGGGACACTATGCTTTTCCTTCTGTTTCACTCTTTCTAACATGGTTCTTAATGACTGTACAGGACTAATAAGGCATATAGTGACATCTCCAAAATACTGAGTCAAAATTCATCTTTCCCTTCATAAGCTGATTGTTAGGTGTAGGTAACATTATCACAGTAATAAAAAGCTGACTGCTATAAGATCCTGTTTCACACATATCTACTTTTAGTTTTTATCAGATCACGCTGTATTATTACCACTATTGCATTTATTAATGTCTTACTTGGCAATATTTAATTTCTGACTGTCTCCTTTCCCTGAATAAAACTAATTTAGAAGAGCTCACTACAATAGCAAAGGCAAGCACCTTATAAATATGTATTGTAGAAATAAATCAATAAATGCAGTGTGTAAGAAATGGAAATTAAAGCTATTCACAGCAGAAATATGCCTTTTTGAAATACAAAACCACTTTAAATTAAAAACACAATTTCTTCAGTTTTTTAATTTGACGTTAGCCATTTATTTTTACCCAACTTAATGTTTGAAATGAAATGAGTACAAAATTATGGGTTACAAAACAGGTTTTCTTTGATGAGTGCTAAATGAAAGGCTAGTCTACTCCAGAGTAGACTGGCTTTCTGCAGTGATCTCTCATACAAATGATGGGAGGCATTTGCTGGTGAGACTGGCGATTCATTTGGATCTACTGAAGAGTAAGAGAAGTGTTTGCATCATAAGTGAAAATGGAAATTTTGAAAATGATCAAGTTAGATTGTACACTATTAAAAAAAGTATTAAAATAGATTTGGGGCAGAGGAATTCTTTCATAAGTAAGGGAGTGAATTAACTGAAACCTTTGCACATGATCCCAAGTATGATATTTGACTCTATGCAAGCTGTAAGAGTTAAATAGGGTTATCAAAAAGCTGATAGTTTTCAGGATTCAATTAACAATGCCTATTTAGAAGAAGCATTTTTATTAAAATTTACTTTATAATGCAGATTCTTTTTGAGGACACATAACACATTTTCATACTTTAGAGATAATTTAGCTTCTGTGAATTGACATTACAGTTTTAGCTTTGCCCCACAATCTTTTGTAAGTTTGGACTGTTGACTGATTGCTTTTAAGGCAGAATGAATTACAACAACTTAGTCTATAAACTCAGGGATCAAATATTGGCTTGTTCTGCCTTCCACTGCAGGGAAAGAGAGCTCTTCTGAACTATCCCCTGTTTCCTACCTTCCACCCTATCTCCTGACATCCGCTCCTTTGACATAATCTCTTCTTTTGCTTATTTTTCATTATTTTTAGTTCAAACACAAACACATATAATAGCTTTAAAGTGGTATCTCGTATACAAATGATTTTATGAAAGAGTAGGAAGGAGTAAATTTAAAATAAATGAAAAAACATTCACACTGTGATACATTGATAAGAAACAAATGACTGTTCTATCAGTCAGCATTTCAATTGTAAAGTGCTCATGGTGTGCAATATGCTACAACTAAACAAAACAAATTATTCGAGCCTGCTGGACACTCAGCAATGGGTAAACTAAAGAAAGTGATTTGCCCTCCTCAAGTATCAGCCAATAGCTGACAGTTCAGAGGTAACAGATAAGGCCTATTGGGCATCTCCTTCCTTCATGTCTATTGCTAATGGCCTTTCTTTTGTGGGACCAGTGCAGAAAACCAGTTTAGTGAATTAATTATTATAATATTTTATGGAATCCAGAGAAGGACATTAAAGTCTCTCACTTTATATTTCTCATCCATCCTTCCAGAAAATTCTGTGAGCCATAAAGAGTGGTACAAAGGTCTGGCTAGGTATGAACTTCTCTGCAACATGGACAGCTGAGTCTCTGCATTAACTACTATTACTGTTCCTTGTAAGGAGAGATGTCTTTAATTAAGGCTGAGAGTGGTTTCTTTTATGGTTATAAGCATATAAAATACAAAAATGAGACTTACAGAGTTTATCATGAATGATTAGATAGTGGGTCTCAATATAGATGAGAATTTTCTGGAACCCTATGAAGCAGAAGACCTACCTGCCAGGAAAGATAAGTCCAGCTGTGCAACACTGAGGTGGTCCATGCTTATCTTCCTCTTGTTTCATTTTTTTCTTTTCAAAATTGAATCTGGTCTTGCACATGCCAAGCATGCACTCTGCCAGTGACCCACATCATAAGCTCTGTCTGAACTAACATCTTGAAATGCAACACAATTATGATTTACAGTATGTTAATATTCTTTGGTATCCATATTTTGTAATTTTCCTTGTTTATAAATTAAATTTCATGCAAATATTTTAAAAACAATTGAGTTTGAAAGTTCATGTAATTGTTGCTTTACAATAGTCCAAGTACACATTTTAAGGCAGAGAAGATCAATCGAACCCTTACATGGATAGGAAGTGTACACATGTTGTGGGTTCAAGCCTTGCTTAAGGATTGACTGGATTAGAGCTGGAAATGAAATACAAACTTAAATACATTTTAACTTTTTCTTTTTATGTATATATTAAGAATTTCAACAAGAGTACAAATGTTTCCTGTTTGAAATGTGTAAAGACTTTTATGAAAACAAACTTTACAGGCTATTGCAGAGTTTTCACCAAGTGACTCACATTAATATGAGGTGCTATAACACATATTTAATATAAGGCTTGGTTGGAGATGAAAGCATAGCAGATTATTGGCAATAACAGAAAGGACTCATTATTCCACATGTAAAATAACCACATAGCGTGGGTTCTTGGGGGAAGCACCATGGTAATATTTTTATGTAGGATGCTCACATTCATTTCTTCTTCCCCCAACATGTGTGAGCCCAGAAATAACTCCATTATAGCAGCATTTTCTACATATTTCAACAGTCTTTGAAAATAGAAAATGTGTGCTAGATTATGGCAGATTCACTGACGAATATTGCTACTGAAAAAATTGATTGAAGGTATTTTTGTGTTGTTCATTTACAGGCTAATTCATAAAACAGTTAGCAATAATCACACAAACTTATTGGAAGGAATTACAAGAGTGAAACCCAGTAATTATGGCTGTTGTTAACCCTTCACCATTCTTTGTAACGTCAAGGCAACCTATAGCTTTGTTTTCAAAAGCATTTACTGACTAGAATTACAAAATTCAAGGCAAAAAAAAAACTGCACTTTTTCTTCTCTTGCTAAATTCTAGCTACTATTTAGTTTATACAGAACAGTTCTAAGCAGGTCTCATTTATGGAAATAAAATAGCCGACAGAGTATTTCTGGTCCTGTAATTTGCAGCTTCCAGAGAAATGAGAGTTAGCTATTGATGATCAGCACATCTCAGAAGTAGCATGGCTTTGTTTCCTCCAGCAAACACTTTACAAACATGATTTCAAGCTGACAGGTCAGCAATAGGGAAGTGTGTGCACTGATTTTCTTGGTCTCTTGAAAGTCCATTAGAGTCCCTCAAACTGTAATGGCCATTAATCGGTTTTACTTGGTTGCTATGCTAAGCCGCTGTGGGTGCCAAGATGAAAAAGGCCTTTAAGGAATGTCAGTTCCTCCAGAATCTGCTTGTCAAAGGATTTTGGTTTTCTTCCTATGGCTTTTCAAACACTTATAAAGGTTTACTTTTCCTTACTGGTAATTCCCACATTATGAATTCATACAGTTTATAACGGTAATTCAGGGTGGAGTGTGTGGTTAGGAAGTTAGAGACAGAGTTGATTAGGTATGAGAATAAAAGATTTTACAGTACATTCATGCTTTCCCACTGCTGATTTCAGTGCTGTGAAAAAAAAAAGGATGCAATTTCCTAAGTTATTTTTAAAGCTCTATTATTTTTCCTTTGAAAATATACTGAAAAAATTCAGTTTTATTGCTATAATGTCCATAGATAAACTGAAATATACAGATGGATTTCTTAAACTATCTGGTCTCTATGAACAAGGTAAGGAACCATAGAAGCCTTGAATTCTTAGTGTTGAAACTGGTCTCTAGCTTTAAGCTTATGTGATTAGGTCAGGTTCTTCCCGTCTCAGGCTCCAATTGCTGAGACATCAGTGAGGGAAAGGGTATTTGAAGGCTTCTTTCATTACATTCACACAATTATAGTGAACACAGGCATGCTACAGTTAGTCTGTTGCTTGCTCTTGTAGTCCCCAGTAAAGCTTCTTAAGAAAGTCATGTCATGATGGAGACTTTAACTGGGATGAATACATTTCAAAGCAGTGGAGTTGATTCTTGCAAGAGTAGATTGACTCATCCCTCTCCCTGAATCATATCTGCTTACCCAATGACACATTATCAGAGGAAGCTACCCTACCCTGAACCACCTGGACTAGACCACATTAAATAAAACTATTTTATTTAAAAATTGTGACTTCAGGTGTTCCTTAATGCTATAAAACACAGGCTCAGATGAGAATAGCTATAGATTTTCCAAACTGTAAAAATATCTGGAAAATTCAAAGTATCTATCCAATTTAAAAATATTTGAATGGCATTTAACAACAGAGAATTTCTCTTGACTAATTATTGAATATTGTTTTCGGAGTGACTTTGCCCTCTCATAAATAGCATTCCCCAAGCTGAAGTACATCTCTGAAACCTGAATCTATGCCTGATTATGTAATGAGCAAGTAAAGGTGTCCCTGGGAATGTCTTCCTGAATATCCTTATCAGGTGCTAGCTGAACTCTCCAAAGACTACTAAACCTGTGGTTATTGAGAATGTTGTTATTAAATAATCTCCTCTTTTCCACTGCCAAACCTAGATTGCATGAAAGGAATAGGAATCGGAGTGGACTGTAAGCAGGAACATGACAAGATCAAGCAGAATGGGCTTGAGCTTTAAGTATACAACAATGCTTGACTATCTGCACCTCTCAATAAAAATGATGCTTACTTACCCTGATGCTCAATGCTCACCTAAAAGGCCAATAACACATTATCTACAATTCTTAAATAGAATCAGCTTTAAGAAGGAAAGCTGTTCCGTGAGTTTGGTTCAAACTTATTTGACAGATAACTTCACTTGAATTTGTATGAGTAATTTTATGATTGTCTCGTATATTTGCATATATTTATTTACCTTAAACATATTGTGCTCATTAATATTTCATTACATATCACACATAGTATATAAATATATAATACTTATCTATTACAAATATATATTTTATATATTTATGTGATATATTATTTGTATTTATATAATACACATGTTATACAATACTATTATATTACAAATACACATGAGATTTTATGAAGAGGTACTAATATGCCTGACTGTGGGTTGTTACTCTGGACCTTAGGATGCTATTGTAGAAGAAATTTTCTATGAACTGAATTGTCATGCTGAAATTGAAAACAAAAACAAAATCTGAAAAAGAAAATAAGCTAAAAAAACTTTTTAAGTTTGGATGGTACATGTATGGATCTGTGCTAAAAATCTGTAAAGCCAGTTTTCTAAAATCTACTTCAAAATTTTTCTTGGTCATATCATATTATAAACACCAGTACATCAGCAGTCAAATTTTTAATTTGAGCATTCACAGCAATCACATTATTTCCACAAACTCTCGCATGCTGTTTCTGCTCCTTTGATTCCCAGGAAGATTGTTGCTATTTTTAGTTTCTGTCTTTAGGGGTTTTAAGAACAAGCACAAGAAACAGACATAGGCCCTGGGTTTCTGGGCATTACCTGAGTGCTTGGGAGTGTAACTCACATCAGCATAAGTGCTGTTTACAGAGACAGCTGCTGTCAGAAAGGATCCTGGCCTGGTATATGGAGACCCCAGTGATTCCTAAACACTCAGCCCTTATGTGGAAGTCACATGCCTTCAAGAGAGCTGTCTAAATATAGCTATCTTCATGGTGTGATTTCTTTAGGTTTCCTCTCCAGACTCATCCATCAGTGGGAATTCGAGAAAATCTCCTAATGCTAAAATTTCTGCTAGTTAACACGGGAAGGAATCTTACTTAACTGTATCTAGTGGAGAGAGAGAGGATTCCCTTTTGAATGTGAAGATGCTGCAAAGCTGAATCAATTCCAGAGTCAGACCTATCCATGCCCAGCTCTGCTTTGCTAATATGATTCTAATTCCACTCTGCACATATACACAGAAGGCATCCCTTACAGCAGAAGACTCAAGAATGTGACGTCACCCGGTGTGGCCTCCATGGTTCTTCCTTGTGGAAAGACAATCTTTTAATAACTTTTTGGGAATATGTTTATAATGAATCAGAAAAAGACATTATTTCCATTTAAACAAAATTATTAAAATGAAAAATAATGTATGTTAAATAAGAATGTTGGTCCTGTTAATAATTTGACAAAAATTAAAAACCTTCCTCCTCCCTTTGCACCTCCTCCATGTCATTATTCTCTTCCTCTTCTTCCTCTTTCTCCTTCTTCTCCCTGCTTCTTTTTTCTTCCCCTATCCAGTCCTTGTTTGATGAGATATATTTATGCCATTCTCTCTAAATTCAAAGTCAATATTCTTTTGTCTCAGCCTGTTGAGTAGCTGGCACTACAAACATTAACAACCACAAAGAAAGATCTTTTCTGTCTATAGATTCATGCTACCCCACATTTCTGCTCTTACATAAAACCACAGTTCAGCTAACACCAGACTGGGGGAATTATAACCTTCTGTTACACCTGCCCTCTCCATAAGACATACACTCACAAGCACATGCACACTTTTATCCTTTTAACCATATTTCTTTACTTGCAAGTTTTCATTGCAAAGAGTCATTGGTCTAGTTTGGTTTCTTCTACACTATCAATATTGGGCTCTCACTGTGATTCCTCTTGGCTATCCTGTTGCTGCCCTATGTTGTAGAGATCCTGCAGCTTTGGGTCTGCAGGACAGGCCTCTTCATGTACTCTAGCAGTTCAAAGATGGGGTGGATGTTGGGATGGATCAACTCACAATCCTGGTTCAGGGCCTGGGTAGTTGCAGATTTTGTCAGCTTGCTATCTTTCTCCAATCCTTACCACCAGGGTCAGTACTCCAACATTGTCCTGGCAAGTTCACCCTTTACAGTGATGAGCAAGGGGCAGAGCCAGTTCTCTTGTTTGCAAGCCCTCAGGCTTGGCTTCTCCCACACTTATAACAGCAGGGCCAGCTCTACTGTGTTGTCCAGCCAAGCTACTGGGGCCACTCTCCTGAGTGCTGCAGCTGGTGAGAGGCAGGGACAGCTCTTCCACTAGAATGATGTCCGGGCCAGCATTCCCACCTGCCACAGGCAGTGAAGGGTATGAAGAGGGGAGGGAATCTCTCCTTGATCACACCACCATATGGCTGATGAGGGGTGGGACTAGATTTCCCATATTCACATTCTCATTCTCTGGGCTGGTTCACCCATACCCTGACCAGATGTCAGTAGAGTCAGTTCTACTGGGCTGCCCAGGTAAAGTGTAGGGCCCATTTTCCCAAGTGTTGTAGCTGGTAAGGGAGAGGGTCAGCTTTTCCCATCACAGGTGGTATGGGTAAGAGGGGAAGGGTAATTTCTCCCCTTGCACCACATGGCGGATGAGGGGGTGTGGCCAAGTATCCCACTCTCATACTCTGAGAACTAGCTTACCCATGCCTTAGCGAACAGTGTTAGCTCTACTATATTGCCCATGAGAAGAGCAGGGCCTCCTTTCTTGAGTGCTTCAGCTAGCTGATACAGGGGAGGATCAGTTTGTCTGTTTCAGGTGATGAGAGGGGGCATCTCTCCTCTGCTATGAAACTGTATGACAGGCAAGTATTGGAGACAGCTGTCCCATGCTCACAACTTTGGAGCTGGCTCACCTCCACCTCCGCGAAGAGGGTCTGCTTTACTGTGCTGCCCAGGTGAGGTGCAGGGCCTGCTCTCTCTTATGACCTCAGGGGTAGTTCTCTGAACAACCTCAAGCATGCCAACATATGGTAGATGAAGGGAAGGCACCGCAACTCCTATCAGTGCTCTATTCACTAGAATCTAGTTCGCGGGCTTCAGGCAAGGGGCTGGAGGTTGAGAAAACACACACAGAGACAGACAAATACACGAACCTCCAATTACTGGTACAAAAGCCCTTCTTTAATAGTACCATGGAGGCTTAAATACCCTGCAGTCAATGGCCAACAGGTGAAAATCCCATCCTCTGATCCTCTAGGTAAGGCACAGCTTTTAGTAACTCCAATTAGAAGGCTCTAGCAGGGAAGAGCTGAAGGCCAGGACTCAATTGGTCCCAACACTGCCCCATACTTGCATGTTGGTTTTTTTGTATAACTCAGTCTGTCTTGGTCCTGGGAAAGGCCACGCTTCCTCCCAGGCCTGCATGTGGGTCCCTTTGTCCCACTCAACCCACCATCTCCATCACTCTTTCTACTGACATCTAGTACCTTCTGACACGTAGAATAAGCCTGAAGTTTTCAACATGGTATGTAAGATCAGTTAGGAAACACTCTTGGCTCTATTTCTCAGTTCCAGTGCATTGGATTCTATAGAACAACATACTATCTTCTCAATGCACCATCATCTTTTAACCTCAGCTTGACAGATGCTAACTGCTCTGATAGGTGCTGATAACATAGCCTCCATAGACACATTTCTTGATGTATGTCCTGTTGTACCTTGTACCTTAGCTATTGACATACTGTCAACTTGGCTGTTATCTACCCCAGGGACAGAATAGGGAGTAACAAGGATAAAAAGAGCAGCTCCAAGTCTCTAATGATTATTTCATGGACAGCCAACACTTTCTTGAAGAAAAGAGTGAAAACAAATTCATAATAGTGCATAGTATCATGAGCTTCGTTAGGTCATGTGGAGTTGTCAGGGAATCATTTAGACAGTTTAAGTTTAATATTGTGTTTTACCCTAGATTAATACTTGTATTGATCAGAATCACAGTGCCACCATAAATAGCTACAATAATGGCAATTGTAGCAACTACTTCAGCATTTGATATACTAGGTATGTAAGCGGTGTACCATGTGCTACTTTTTGATGAGTTAACAAACTGCATGTAAGCCCTTCTTACATTGCAGAGTTTAATGGTACTCTTTGGATATATTGCCAAAATATCTTTTCATCCTGAATGATTTTAAAATGCCATGTAGTAAACAGAATAAATTCTTACCTTGGTTTTGAAAATAACAGAAATACTGATTATACCAAAATATTTGTTTAGATTGAGATACAGAAAGCTATTGTCACTTTTGCTAAACTCGAGTGGGTATAAAATTATATTTTCTTGAGTTTTTTCCTAAATTATATTAATGAAATACATCACCATGATTTTGTCCAAGGTAACTTAGTCATAGTCCAGGGGAAAATGACAATAAATAGATTAGTAGCTTCTGCCTTTTGATACTATTTGGAAAATCACATGACTTTATCATTATTTAACTTATTACAACTCTCAAGGTTATTAAGCTGTTTTATATCACTGAATTTTGGGTCACTGTATATGCAAAATATTCTGAAACAGTATATATGTAAAATGGTTTCACAATCCCATGATGCTAAGGTTTGTCTTTCTCTTTCTGAAGTCTTTCATGTGCCTTGAAGAGGCATGCATTTTAAATAATGAGATATGTAACAGTTTCTGTTTTACCATTTCATCATATTGTAGGTGAATCTCATTACTTGACATTTTTTTTACAATTACCCTTACTGCTAAGCCTCACATATATTCCCACCTGTTGATGTATTAAAATGTCCTGTGTTGTTACCATGCTAAGTTTATTCTACCAAGAAATAATTAATCAATATTATTATACAAAATATAAGGAAGTGTATCTACTTTTATTATTTTTCAGGTGAATTATCACATAGTTGGTTATTAATTTGAAAATATACAAATTTTTCTGTCTGTTAAGACTATCACACTCTGTCCTCCCTGACTGCTATTCTTCATTCTTGATGAAAATTAAGGTGCCTTATTTAAGAAAAATCTTTACAATTTATTATTCTTCGGTGCAGTATCTAATTTTCAAATTCTGCAACAAGGTTCAGTTAACTCCAAAACTGGGTATTAGTCCTGAGATATATAAAACCACAAATTAATCCTTAAAACGATTCTATTTTTTTAAAAAGGATAAAATACATTTATTTTCTTGAAGAAAGTACTTAGGACAAAGAAAGCATACAACCTAAAAGAAATAAAACCCTAAAAATAATTGCTATTGTTTTTTGTTATGTTTAGGGTTTGAAGACAAATTCTTTTGCGTTCAGTGAGAAGGATACCACCAAGCATGTTCTGAACCTCAATAACTTCGATTTTGTAATTAGGAGATAACTGTTCTCATTTCAGCATTGAACTTTATTGCTTTTGCTTATGGTATGGTCTTGCATATATAAAGGCACATATGCACATGCATAATATTTATATCATTAATATAGGCCATGTGTATTTACAACACAGATGTATAAACACCTAGACTGCAGGCTTGAACTTCCATATTCCTGACAATCTAATCTTTCTCCCTAACAATTCTGTTTAGTCCATACTCTATCCATTTCACTTATTGCCTTTCTGTATATCCAGGTAACTATTGCACACCTCAATGTTTTCTTCTGAAATAGCAGCGTTAAAATATTGATCTGTAACACATACGTATGATCTATATATTTATATATGATCTATGACTCTCTTGCACATACACACACACACACACATATATGAATATTCTCAATGTTTAAAAGTTACACTGCATTCAACTAATTAAATTCCCGTTGACGGTCATTTGGATTGTGTCCAGTATGTTGTCACTTCAGACAACGCAGACACAAATTATATGGATTTAGCCATTAAGTGCTCATGAGTGAAATAATGAAAAAACATGGAAGATTGTTTTATTTGTTAAAACTTTATTTGGGGTTATATTTACACAATGAGCTTTCACTTGCATTCTTAGAAATGTATGTATAATCGTCAATAAATTTATTTCTAGATATTTTGTTTTACTCCCATTAAAACCACACAATAAAAGAAATGTACCCAGGACTGATAAGTTGGTTTCCTAGTACAGGTGCTAGTTTTATGACCATAGCTAGATCTTCTGGATCCACGTAGTGGAAGGAGAGAACTGAGTCCTCAACACGCACATCATGACCTACTGGTGACTCCACATACACACACATGTAAACACACAATGAATTCAATAAAAAGTAATAAACTATGTAATTGTATTTGTTGAGTATAAAAGAAAAGTGATAAGAATGTAAATTGGACCTTCAGTGGTAAGTTCTTTAGAATTCTAAGAATATGTATTGGAAACAGCCTTGTGAGGCCTTGTGTTCTCATATAAAGTGTTGTCTATGTATGACAGCCCATTTAAAACACTGAAGAGAGTATCTAGTGGCTCATGGGTACTAAATGGGTGTTACATATATTAGCATTTCATTATGGGAGATGTATGATATTTTTATTAATAAAAGAAACTTAGAAAAATCTATGAGAATCAATTGGGATAAAATACCATTTTTTTATTCATTTTGAATTTTGTAATTTACCTAAATTATCTGACCATAAAAACCTACAGTTCAGGAAGTTTACAAAATCATGAACATTTAGAAAGAGTGGCAGAAACTGCCAGTTACCCACTCAGTATCTAGTTCTTCTCTTTCAATCTACTGACATCTGAATCTTATTTGAGAGAACAATTTGCAGAATTTTCAAATCTTGCTTATGAGGCATCTCTATATAAGTAGCAACATAACAGCTGTAGCCACGGAAAGAAAGCTGTGCATTTCTGTCTCCCCGCCCCCCGTACGGTTGCTACATATTCATCTGACATTTTCTTATTCTGTTTAAAATATAACGTATGTGCGGGCAAAGCGCTCATCCTGACACACTGAGAGCTAAAAACCATCAATCATGGTGTGTAGGGGATTGAGGATAGATAGCACCTGGAATGAAAGTTTGGCAGAAGACTTACACCATTTAAATTGCCTTGTCTACATATCAATTAAAAATTTGAAGAGTAAGGACTCCCCTTCTCCTATCCCATTAGAATTACAATTATTACTTGCAAAATAATGTGGGAGAGTAATTATTTTCCAATATTGTCTTTCCATGTCAGCACATTGTAATCTTCCTCTTATTTAATTCATTTTAATTTACATAATTAAAGTTTTTTTATATCCCACATAATAATCTCATTTAAAGAAAAAAATATGATGTGCTAATTGCAGAAACTATTCCAAGTATCGAGAATAGAATAATGAATAAGAATATTGGGAACTCTCCTCATGGAATTGAAATTCAGGGAACACAGTTATACGCAAAAATCCCATTCAGTAAATAAATATTTAGTGAATGCCACAATTATTCCTGGCATGTATTCTTAAGTTGAATTTTATGACTGTTTTAATTATGCTAAGGATAGTTTCCTATTTATTCAGTCTAAGTGGTATTATGGTATTCATATAAAGCTACTATGTTTCTAGCTGTCTTTCTAAATTTTCTGTATTTAAATGTATTTCCATTGATTTTCATAGAAATTTTTAGGAAGCTACATAATTTAGCTTTATTCATGCTGGATTCTAAATATGTATCTACATGACCACCTCATTAAGATAAAAAATGTACTCTAAAAATTTTTAAAAACCTGGTTGAATTTTTTTTAAATAACTGAACAGTTGCAATAATGATTACAACACAGTTAATTCACATTTAAAGTGGACACAAAACAGTAAAATGTAACTCTTGCTTTCCAGAAATGTAAGTAATTTTGTTGAGCATTTCTTTTTCTTTTAATCGTGGTGACAGATTACCTGACAGCAAAATAGGAAGAAAGCTTAATCTAAAGCCACAGTGTCCCAGTCATGTTGACAAAAACCAAGTCTTTTTACATTAATGATGTGGCATTTTTTTCATCTACCAGCTTCAAACACTACCTCTACTGTTTCATTTTTTAAACACAATTTAATATTTTATAATTGAAATATGCTTCATATAATATCATCCAATTCTGTCTGATAGTTTCTTTCACACTAAAATAAAGACAAATCATTCAATATTCTCCTGTTTAAGCCTAAGGCATATGTCATTTTCACTGAACAACTAGGGCCCGCTATTGTCAGCTCAGTAACAGCACCTGACATCATCAGTGATCAGTCCTAGGGAATGACAATGCATCTCATGGTATTGTTATTTTTTCTCCATTTTTCAGTATTTTTGTCTGATCTTCACTGCTTACCTTAGGTAACTTTACAGTTCTCAAAGATTGTAAAGATGCAGGGTTTAACTTTCTGAAGCAAGTAGCAATATAGAACACACACATACACACATATAATATGGAACCCACATGCACACACGTGTACACATACATGCACGACCTAGTTGAAACATGGTTTTCTAGTATAACTCACTGTCAATGAGAAGATGACATTGAATCCCGTGAGAGAAGCAAACAAAAAGAACCATGCTGAAATGCCTATTGCAACGGAAGAACTCTTTCTAACAAGAAAACAAATTTACCTTAAGTTACTACCTTTTGTACAAATCTAGATCTTCCATTTTTTATTAAAAATATACATATAAAATTTGTCTATTAATGCCCATTAAGATCTTTCAAACAACATGAAAAATAGGACAGCAGAAACACTTACTTGCACGTAATCCAGAGAACCACCTGAGTGTGATCCCTGGAATATGCACGAATCATTTATTGTTTTATTGTTTTTCATACCTATGGTATGAATTGCCTTCAGCTTGTTGCTACACTGAGATTTCTGCTTGTTAGTGGTGACCATTAGTCTATGAATTAACTGTCTAACTGTGACTCTGAGCAAGGCTATCATCTACTTAAAAGTATGCAATGAAGACAAATCATTAGAGACAATGCACTATAAAGATGCACAGATCAGGTATACAAGCAATTTCAACAATCTTAACAGCATACAGTCAGGATCTGAGTTTCCTGCAGAGACATTGGGTTGGAAAGGGACTAGAAGCTGGGGCTTGATGGGAAAAAATTGCCAGACATTGAAACTAAGGGAGTAGATAGGAAACGTTAATGGATATTGTGGTCTTTGATTTGTATAGAAGCTTTGTTAAAGAAGAGTAAAATATCATGCTACTTAAGAGTAGGATCAAGCAATAAAATATCCCTAAATATATTTGACAGGACAATAAACAGGGTAAAATATGAAAAGGCATGTGCTTACAGAGGTGAATATTTATTTACTTTTTTGAAAATTTATTTTATTCAATGTACACTGGTGTGAGCGTGTCAGGTCCCTTGGAACTAGAGTTATAGACAGTTGTGAGGTTATGTGGTTGCTGGCAATTGAACCGGGTCCTCAGGAAGAATAGTCAGTGCTTTTAACTGCTGAAACATTTCTCAGGAAATAGTTTAAACAGGAGTTTAAAAGAGACTGGAAGAGACTTTCAAGCAGGGATGCTAAGTATAGAGAGGACACAGACACTGATGTAAAGATGAAGGTCATCTGTATTAAATAGGTAAAGCATAGAAGGAGAAATTAACAGGCCAGCTGTCACTCACAAAGCAGATTTTGGCTGCCATGGGTGCCCACAACACCCATTCAAGGAGCTACAGCCTTCTCTATTCGTTACTTTTCTGATCAGTATGGGAGACAGCTGACAGAAGCACCTGAGGGAGGAAGACATATTTTGGCTTGTGGCTTCTGGGAATGCAATCCATCATGGTGAGATGAAATGCCAATGTGACTCTCTTTATGGCTGTGAGGGATTCGCAGCAGTAGATGGCAGCTCATTCAGTTTATAACTAACCAGGAAGAAATTACATGGTTGAAACCAGAAGCAAATACAACCTTCCAGGTGAACCTCTGCTCATATTTGGCTAGTTAGACCACAGTCGTAAGGTGTTCACAACCTCCTAAAGCAATATGTCACCTGGAGACATATTGAAACTCAAGAGCCTGCTCAGAGACATTTCACCCACAAACCGTAATACCCCTCACCTGATTGTTCACCTCAAAAACTCGAATGCAAGCTCTAAGAAATAAGAATCCAATCTCTTTTATGTACTGTTAAATTGTCAGCACAGAAAACAACACAGTCTGGTGTCACAGACACACACACACACACACACACACACACCCTTCAACACTTATAACTTCAAAATATAAAGTTCAATTTTGTTTCGGAACATTTGCTGATTATTCAGATGATAGAATTGAAAAGGTGAGTTGGATGCACGATGGTCTGAAATCAAATACACCTAGTTCAACAGCTCTTTACAGTTACTGAATGAGAATAAATGGCTCAAGTTTTCTGGCTTTCCATCTCTAGTTAGAAAGAATGCTATTCAGTTGTTGTTGTAGGGTTTAGATAGGTGCCAGTATTCAGCTGGTCACATATGGATTACCCAATCTGTAATCTGTAACGGCCATTAACTAAGAGCAAGTAAGCTTCCACTGTGCCTTCAACTAAATCTGTTCACACCTGGACTATAATACTAAGGACTATATATTAGATAATTTCATGCCCATTTTATTTTCAGTGGAAGCTGCTGTCTGCTACCTATTTATTCAATATCTTGGATAATTCTGCTATTATAATTAACTCAAAATGCTAAGTGAATAAAACTTCCATTTGTATTAAACCCTAGTACTATCTCTTAGGTTCAATGTTATAACTGCAGTGTTTGTTTTAATGGTATTTACACTCATGTTCACCTTCTTTTTCAGTTATACAATCTCTGCACAGATGGGAAAGTTAGTTTGTATTCACATATTGTTAGTATCTAACAAACTCTCTTAAGCATACATGCTTGTTCTATGACAAAACAATAAATATGGAATACTGTAATGTGTGTAGTATTAGGAAAGTTGTTATAAAGGCGAATATAATGCCCTTCATATAATGTTATATTTAAGAAAACTCCAGATTTATATTAGGAACTGTTTCCTTAAGTAGTTTGATAAGGTTCTAAGGTAATATATTAAATTAGGAAAGAAAGTTGAGCTTTAACTTTTATGATATCAAAAGTAGTTACTACTGCCTTGCATTATAGGGTCTAAACTATGAGCTTTTTCTTATACTCCTGATTCCAGAAACAAGTATCCATAGGACTTTTTTATTAGTCCAGTGCACTCTCTGCATAGCACAGTGTGCAGGACAAAGAAGAAGTTGATTTGATTATAGATATGTAGCTATCACACTCTTCTGCAAATACCAGTCTGTTTATACAGACAGAAATAATAAAGAATTCTGCCAGGGTGGATTTCACAGTATATTTTTAGATTATAGTGACACTACGAAAATTTTATTTTATCAAGGTATCATATTGCAATGTTGAAACTTACCCAAGGCAGTAAAAACAAAATCCTGGACATATAAAATAAACAAATTGCTGTATTTTGTTTTCATTTTCTTCCCCATTTGGTTGCTGGGACTCAGCTGCAAAGCAACTGTGAATTATGAAGAGTAACTTTGGGACTCATCACCCAAGAGCAATGGTAGACACACACATACAGATGCGTGCATGCATACATAATTAAAGTAAGTTTTTTCTTTACCAGTTGCATCTGAGATTATTAACATACTTGAAATTGAATAGTGGCATCTAGTTAAGTAATTGTACATTCTATAAATTATACATGTATAATTTATAAATTATTCATGTTTGAGAAAATGATATTTTTAGAGAAAACATGCTTGTCTTATGCATATAATAACAAACTCTGATTCTATTTTCAAATATAGAAAATAAAATGTTTTCTCTCCTAAAATTATTAAAAGCTATATTTTTGAAATATATATTTACTTATTAAGAGAGTCTGTATAAGCAGGATACTATTTCCCTAAGTATTAACTCATGTTCACCAAAAATAAGAACAGATTATTCTATTTTATTAGATAATGTTGGTCAAACATGGCTATTTTAAAATTCTAATATCACACTGGAAACTTAGCAAAGGCAGTAACAACAAAATATTAGTCATAAAGAATAAATATATTGTATTTTCTTTTCAATTAGTTGCTACATTTTAGACACAGAGGAACTGTGAATGGGGAATTATGAAGAGTAACTTTGGGAATCATCGACCAATAGCCATGGCAGACATATACACTGATGTGTACATGCACACATGACTAAGCTTTTTCATTACCAACTGAATCTAAACTTATTAACATACTTAAAATTAGAGTCATTTATAAATATTGGTATCACAGTATTACAACAGGTTTATAACTTGGTATTCCAGGATTGTCTTTTTCTTTTCCTTCTGAATTTATTTTTATTTAATATATATTATCATTTACAGCTGTGCAAAATAAATCACATAATTCTGACATTTTCATGCATACATAAATTCACTTTCTCATATTTACTACTTATTTTCTCTTTTCATGAACGGTTCATTGGTGTTATTGAGAATAGAAAAACTTGATCGAGTACATTTTTTAATTCAAAAAAAGTAATTTTATGTATACTATCATATCATCTGCAAATAACGAAAGTTTCACTTCTTCCTTTCCAATTCGAATCCCTTTGATCCCCTTATGTTGTCTTATTGCTATTGCTAGAACTTCAAGCACTATATTGAAGAGGTATGGAGAGAGTGGACAGCCTTGTCGTGTTCCTGA
>NC_022031.1:65286256-65308641 GCF_000317375.1 Microtus ochrogaster | reverse complement strand
ATTAAAAAAAAGTAATTTTATAGCTTATAATTAAAGATATAAATTAAATAGTCTGCTAAGGAAAAACAAGTGCCATCAGGTGGAAACCATGGATCTGTAATGATTTAACTAAGGTGGATAACAGTAGACCCCAAACAAACTGACATAAGGAATAAAACAAACCAAAACAATGACAACCCCACCCTCTTCCAACAAAGACAACAAGAAGAAAGCAAAACATCCAAGCAAAGTAGTAATTGTCAGCTGAAATTCCAGAGACGTTTTAAGATTTGTATAGTAAGACATCCCAGCAACAGCACGCTGGGAAGTAGCTAAGCTGGGAAGCAAATCACTGCTATTAGATCCCATTCATGATTTAAATTCTGCTATTTTATCTCTTCATAACATGCAGTACTTTTTCAACCTCACATTTCCAGGCATTTCAGCTCCTGCTGACATAAGTGCTTTCCCAAAATAGAATGTCACAGCAATCTTCTGCTAGACATCTACGCCCATTTGTGCATGTACTTTTTAGGATGCTTTTTTTTTTTTTTGAACCTCTTAACTGTGAGAGGGCCTGGAAGGTAGGCTCAGAATGAATGAGACCTTGTTTTCTGAAACGACACTAGACACTTTATCTCTGCTTAAAAAAAAATAAACATAGTCTCCTACCTTAAAAACAAACATCTCCCGTCGAAGAATAGCTAGAGTGTTGAAGTTCCCGTCACAGATGTTGGGTTTGGCTCCTGGATAGGAAGGCCTGCCAGTGGGAGGCCGGGGAGGTTTTGGCCTGTCATTTTTCCTTGGGTCAACCGGAGGAACAGATCGGTGAGGGGGCACTGTCGGTAGAGGTCTTGTAGGTGGAGGGATCTTGTCAGGAGGACCTTTTGAAAACATGAGGACAGGGCTTGGCTCACTTAAACCTGGAATAGTGCTGGGAGATACACTACAGAGAACAAGTGCTGATCAGCAGAGGGCACACACTAGGCAAGCTAAGAGGTCGTTGAGATCGTATATTTTTGAAAACCCAAACTCTCAAATCCTCCCAAGCCTAGCAAGGGTGTCTCAGTCATGAGGCTGGAGTCCAGCTCCTAGTACTATGATTTCTTTGTTAACTTTTAGTTGGTTTTATTTTAACCCAGGCACTGTTGGAAAGTTGCTCTCTCAAAACCAGTACGGAAGTAGGTTTTTCATGAAGAAAAAACACAAATATGAGAATAAATACTTAACTAATAACTGTGAGCTTTATTCAAGGGGAAACTGGACTTTGACAGATGCTGATTCTATGAAAATATTTCCTAAGATAAACACTAGCAAACCAGAGGTTATTCTACCATATGTCTCCAGCTATCTATTATAAATTTTTACCGATTTCACTATTTTATTTTAATGAAATGTCTTGAAAAATAGTTGTGTTTCATCTAAATACTGAATCTAAAGTGTCCATTGATTAACACACCACGGGTGAAATATTAATGTAAAGTATTTCTGAATAGAGGCTTCCAAGTCGAGCCAAAGTTTACTCATGTAATTTGCAACAGATGTTAGCCATCATTCCTCAAGGGATTGATGTGCTTTCTCTTTAATAAATAGAGTTGTTCACACTTAATATTTAGATATGGGATGGATATTCTTTCACAGCCCTCAGTCTAGACTACTAATTCTTGAAGTAATGAGAAAGAGATGTCTTTGATTTAAACACATGGGAAAAATTTCTGATAACACACAGGCAATGGATAACTCTGTCAATATCAAAGCTCTTTGGATTTGTGTCTGTGACATATATCAGTATATCCAATCAAATTTCAAGTTTACTTTAATCCTAAGAGAATGTTTATGACTACACTATTAAAATTGAAAACTAATGTGCTCATGAATTACACTGTTTAAGATGTAAATCATACCTTCTGGATAGAGACTGTTGACAGACTGATAGCACACACTTATCATCATAAAAATGAAACCTTTCTTTCCGCAGTCTTGCAAAGAATATCTGGTATTGGTAAATTATGAATGTCAATATCTTAATAATATGTGAAATGAATGTCTTTACAAAGGTCATGGGTTGTACTAAGAAAGATATGGTCACAGTAAATATGCATGATAACCTCCCTTTTTCTTAATTTGCATTTTCTGAATTAACCCTATAAGTAAAAAATGCTACCAAACGAGAAGTGTAGTTTAGAATATTAGAAGTGTAATCCACGCAATCTGTTGATAAAACTTGGCCACTTATTTGCTTCCTTTCCCTTGTTGTTGACATTCATCCTGACTAAGTATTTATACCTTTGAGGTAAATACATTTTTATATTGCGTAACTTATTTTCTTGATCTTCAAAAATAGCTTGTCTTAGAATTAAGAGGAATTTTAAACACTAAGTGCAGTTGTCAATGGATAGGAAAGTTTCCTTATATTATGTGACATTTTGTACTTTTAACTATTTTTATGAGTTTATATATTTATTTTAATATACTACTACCTAAATTTTATATGTCTATATTATTAGAGATTTATATGAGTTTCCACTAAACACAACAAGAAAGCTCCATCAGTGATTAAGTCTTTCTAGTAATCTATATATTAAGATTTGGGGGACTATTGCCAATACAACTTGAATGATGGAATTTTGCCACTACAGCAGAACACTTTTCTTCTGTCTTTCTCGGTGTTATATGCTTAAAGACTCTACCTCCGAGGAAATCAAAATGCACATGACTTCCTGTTGCCACATACAATGAGGGAAGCAGGAAGAGTTCAACCTACCATATATTTTCTGGATGCCCTGCAGATCGTCATTAGGAAGCTTGAAGTTGTCCGTTTCCATGTACTGGTAAAATGGCGCCATGATAGCAGTGGGGTCATTGGAATGTTCCAGCCCGAGAGCATGACCCAGCTCGTGAACTGCTACCAGGAACAAATCATTTCCTGCCAAATGAAGAGAATAGATTATTATTAAGATTATTGCAAGTGATAGCCATGGAATCAAAAACAGCAACTTAGTGTTTTCAGTACATTAACCCAGGAAAATAAAAGGACCTTTACACCAATGGTCAGTTTGATTTTAATACTGGCTTTCCTACTGGCAAATATTTGCTTTAATGTATTGAGATGAATGATAGTCACGGTGAAATTACAGATGCTTAGAGAGTAAAATTAAAAAAAATATATCAGCAATATAAAAATCCAGTATCTCTGGTGTTAAAGTATCTTTCCAACTATAAGATAAAATATATAATTGCTAATGGCTAAAATGTTATAGCCATTACATTTATCATAATACATAATTTTTGCAATAATACAAAGTAGAGCAAATGTACAAACCCCATTTTACATAAGAGACCAACAAGGAACAGAGGATTTGCTTGTCTGGAACAGAAGATCCTGCAGATACAGTGTTACAAGTTAGACCCATATTATTGTGACTCCTTCATGAGTTCTAACACCTTGCTACCCAAGAATAAAGGAACACTGTAACTTAAATCACCCATTTATTCCCCATCACACTAATTACAGTCGTAGCATTAGTTTAATAAATACCAATTCTAATCAAAGCATAGATTATCTGAACAAAATATATTTACTTTCAAACTTTGTTCTCTCACTGAGAATTTTTACCTCGGTGGATTTACATAATATAGTCCATATAATATAAATTCAAGAGAAGTCTTGGGGTAATATTCTGGTCATTCTACTTTCTCATACTTTCTTTCATTTCCCCCCTTTGTCCTCTTCATTTTCATACTTCTTTAACTTTTTTATTTTCTTTTTAAAGACAGATCTCACTCTGTATCCCTAAGCCCACTCTCAGCTCACGGACTTCCTGTCTCAATCTCTAAAGTCTTAGGATTCATACACGTAACTTGAAATTCTAAGGATTGCATTTTCCCAGAGAAATGATTAAAGACATTGGAGAGGAAGGGCAACACTTTCCTTGGAGGACTTGTTATAAATGAAGAAAATTTCAATAGACATTACTTTCAGGAAAAAACCCTTAAAAACTCTTTTACACAATATAAAACGATTGAATGAGCCCCCTCTGAGAACGATATATTTTTGACACAAAGTAGGAAAATAAGCAAGAATATTTCCATTGCAGAGTAGCCTGTCTCCAAATGAAAGAGGTCAAGCGGCCAATTCTCACGTAATATTGACACACTGAGGATGAAGGAGCCACTGAAACATTTTGAGCATCACTTTATTTTTGAAAAACATTGACTAGAGACTGGTGTAAAAATTTCAAGGCGTTTTAAAAACAGAAATGATAATGAACATTTTCAAACTTAAATTTCAAACTTATCTTCTTTTCTTATAAAATTAACTAATAACAAAAATTATGACAGAAAAAATAACACATAGTAACTACAATGGAAAAATACTAGCTTAGTCGCCTGTAGATTTTTTTTCAACGAGTTTACCAACATTTTAGCAAACTTTACGTGATTTGGTCACTTATTATTATTATTATTATTATTATTATTATTATTAATTTCCATTTAGTAAATCAGAAAAGGGTTAGTGATAGTTTATAAGAATTTCATTGTCATACAGTAAGGCAAAATAAACATGCAGATGTCTCTCAAGCCACCTGCTGAGTGCTTACTTTTAATCAATAACGTAAACTACATGCATACAGCCATTCCTGAGCTTTACAATGTGGCAATGTGAAGGCAGCCTCATTCACAAAGTAATTAATTCATGCACAATGCTTTAGTTATATCTACTGTGTTTTAGGTTCTTTCATAGGCTTTGAAAATAAAATACTGAGCAAAATTGAAAAGAAACAAACCAGCAAGCAAACTATTTACTTCACAACATTTATGTTGTGGAGAAGAGTAGATTGAAATAAGGTAAACAAGGAAAGCATATAGTACAAGAATGACATGGACCATATCAAAGTGCAGAAATAATGAGGTTAAAGAGAAAAATTCAGAGCAAGTATGGCATCTATCAACATGCCTGCAAATTATGCAATGAGGTCTTGTTTACAGCTTCTAAGGGTCATCACCTATGCTGGGATAGTCTTTTGTCAATGCTACTGTTTTAGTTATTTCTTCTTTTCTAAGAAACTTCCTCAAAATCAATGGTTCACCAGGCTACACTTTGGGAACACTGTTGCTTTGATCTGTAGTCGACTTCCTATCTGGAATGAGCAGCTTTTTGTTCATGTCTCCCAAGGGTCTATTCACACAACAGAAAGAGATACGGAGGTAAAAATAGAAAGAAAAGAGGATGACACATACCACAATTCTGGTACTTCTAGAGGAGCATGGAGGAGAAAAACTGACATTGTGGCCAAAATAATATAGAGAATAGAACAGGTTTAAGGACTGTAAAAGAAAGTATAGTAAAGTTAAACTCCATTCTCTGTTGTCAAAATTAACATATAATGTTGATTAACAAGGGAATATTAATGATGATTAACTCATAACTTCTCTTATAAAATTTTCAGAAAAGATGAGAGAAGGAGGGAAGGAAGGAGAGAGAGAGAGACAGAGACAGAGACAGAGAGACAGAGAGAGATATTCATAGAGAGAGAGAGAGCAATTTATGTAATCAGAGGACAGACAGAAAGGAGTATCCTGTAATACTACAGGAGTGTTGAGAGGGAAGAGGACTAAATAAGTAGTCTTCAAATATAGAGATTATAAACAGTTTATAGTAAGTTAAAGAAAAACCAAAGAACTTGACTGATGACAATGACAAAAAAATTAATGGAAGGGATACAGAGATAAAAACATGGGCTGTGGCAGAAAAGATAACTTTTCATATCTGCTTTTATTTAAGTCTCTATCATTTCCCCATTGTCTACCAGGAAATCCCTTATCCTTGGGGATATAACTAAGAATATTGGCACACAAGTCTTTGCCCTGACATTCCAAAAATATCTCTTCTTTCCTTCTTTGAATGTTTTCAAGTTAGAGAAATATAAGTTTGTTCTTGTTTGGTTGAAAGTGAGACCCCCCAGCCCTCTAACACTCCTATATCCAAGGAGTCTGGGATGATTGGAAGCGTCACCCCAGTCCCTGGCATCTATCCTTGGGCGCCAATGGAGTGGTAAGCTCCATCTCAGGTCCCCTTCCCCTGGGAGTTGCCTTGGGCTGGACTCTTCCTCCTGGGAAGCCAGCCAAATCCTGATCCCTCCCCAGGGAGGGTCAGGACCACTCCCACAGGCTATTTAGGCTTGCTAGGTTTCAGGTTTTGCTTGTACCCTCCATCTCTCTCTTCCCCCCATTATGCTCCCAGTCACCTGAGAGCATGGCATTTATTAAGCATTGGCTTTTTTGATTTGGTATAATCTGGTTTAATTGGAGTTATTTTTCTTAACAGATGGAGGTTTCCTACCGAAAGGGTCTGTTTTGCCCACGGGCCCAGGGCCGCATGCTGGAAAATGCCCTTCCCGCGTGCCCTCTCTGCCAGGCAAGAGCAGCTTCACTCAGTGAGTTCCCCTTTTTGCTTATGGCAGTAGGGTTCCCGGGGTAACTCATTCGCTTTGCAGGTTCGCTGAAGTTGTGGTCTGCACCAGAACTTGACCCATGTGGCGAAAACCAGGGTCTTTCGCTGAGGTGAAGAGCACATGGCCAGGGATGTCTGCCATTCAATTTTCACAGCCCCATTTTCTGCTCAAGGATTGTCTTGGTGGATGTGCTGTGATAGACTTGAGCCACACAATTGGGCATAGATTTTAAAGTAGGTTTATTGCAATTCCAAGCCTATTCCTGAAATGCCCTTTGGTGGCCTTTTACAAAAAAAAAAGTCCCTTTAAATTGGGGCTATCTAATGTAAATTAACGACTCTCCAAAAGCCCGCTGTTTCTTTTTTTTTTTCTTTTCTTTTTTTTATTGAGAAAAGGGAGAAAAAAAAAAAAAAACAAGTTTCCGTCTCCTCCCAGCCTCCCATTTCCCTCTCCCTCCTCCCACCCTTCTCCCCCTCCTCCCATCCTTCTCCCCCTCCCCGCACTCCTCTCCCCCTCCTTCTCCAGTCCAAAGAGCAGTCAGGGTGCCCTGCCCTGTGGTAAATTTGCTGTTTCTAAATGCATGCTTCCACAGCCCTGTTCTGCTCCCCTCTCCCTGCTTCTCTAAGTTGTTTGCCTTTTGTCTCACTATGGGCCCCTCCCCCTATGGCTGTTTGCTCTGCTTCTCTGAGAGGACTAAATACACAGGGATTTTAAATTGGTCAACTGACACAGGTTTCTAAAAGTGCTTTATTTGTCTGTTAAAATGATGTGGCCACAGTATGACTGTGTAAATGTGCTTTTGTGATGTGCTTGATTTATATTTCTGTGTGCATGTGTGCCTGTTTAAGATCAATAAAACTTATATCTCCAGATTACAGCAGCTCTGGAAAAATACAAACGCATAGGTAGCAGCCATTTTAACCTCTCCTCCATCTTTGGTAATGGTATCTCTTGTTCTTAATTCCTGGCTGGTTTTCTTGTCTGCGGGTTAGAGGGTAAAGACGTTATGCGAGGAAGAAAACACAGATGCGGTGATCCCACGTGGGTTCACTTTTAATGGGGAAGGGGTAACAACAAACAGGAAAAGGTGTGCAGATACAGCAGGGGAGGTGGGGAGAGAAAGAAAAGGGAAGAGCGCTTGGTGGCTCTCACTTTTTAAGGGGGAATACAAAGGCTTCTGGGAATCCGTGTCCAGGAGAACACTGGGAACTGTAGTTCCACAAAGAAACAACAGTATCCACATGTGCTAGTCTGCCATATTTAGTAAGGGTAACCACATGTGCTAGTCCACCATCTTTGGTAAGGGTACCCTCATGTGCTAGTCTGCCATCTTTGGTAAGGGTACTCACATGTGCTAACATTCTTTGACTTATTAAAATATTCCTTTTAACCTTCTTACATTTACTAGCATTGGTAAACTATAACTCATTGGATCAAACACATGCCTAAATTTAGCTTATATGCCGAGTGTAAATAACAGGTAATGGTATCTAGTTCTCAAGTGCCTTTTCATATCTGGGAGTATGGCGTTTTAACAAAAGTGCTTCTAACACAGACATGCCAGCTTCTGCAGCACCTTTAGCTCCTTCAAAAAGACAGAAGACTTTTGGGTTTGGAAAAGCAACCCACACAGGAAAAAGCAGCCTTCTACCTCTTCAGTTTCCTGGATGCTTCACTCGGGGAAGTGATCTTCTCATCTGGCCAAGACAGGCAGATTAATATTCCCCCCACAGAAAAAATATTTGGGCCTCTTGTACTCAGCAATTAACGGCAAGCACTGCTTCTAAGACTGGTGTTCTCCAAAGACCAAAGAGAGGACTTAGGATTGCCTGTGTAGCTAAAATACTGTATCATTTTTTTGTGCATTTATCCCTCTCAGATCTGTCTAATGGCATTTGAAGGTACTGGTTGCTAATTATTTTATTTGTGAAGTGTCCTGCTAAAATACAGACAGGTATGCCTCTTTAACAGGCTTCATAGTTCAAGATTAACAGGTTTCAGGTGTATAAAAACTAACAGTCTCCAGAGCCTTTTGTTAACCCCACCCATTTTCAAGCATATTTTACAGTCACCCCTGCTGCCTGGGCTAAGACCAACTCACAAAGCGCTCTCCAGACAACACCAAACACCTGCAACAGCTCCTGGGACTTCACCATTGGTGGCAACTCTCCTAGATCAAGGACACCTGCCAACTAAAATCTGGTTTTATCTGCTATTGTGTCCCAGCCCATGGCTAGCCCCATTTCATAGGGCAATAATAACAATATTTTGTTCTCCTAGCCACCTGCCTTCTCATCTCCCTCAGAAAACAGCTGCCTGTGGACTCCAGGATGACAGCAAACTGGATGCCGCTCCAGCCACGCCTCTCAGTGAGCGTGAGCCCAACTCCCAGGTTCCTCTCTCCCATGTTGCCCCATACCCACAGGAAGTAGCCAGACTTGAGCTGATGCCCCTATATCCAAGGACTCTGGGATGATTGGAAGCGTCACCCCAATCCCTGGCATCCATCCTTGGGGTGCCAATGGAGCAGAAAGCTCAATCTTGGGCCCTCTCCCCTTGGAAGTTGCCTTGGGCCAGACTTTACCTCCAGGAAGCCTACCAAGTCTTGACCCCTCCCCAAGCTAGAAAAAGGAACAAGTAGTTCCAGTTTTGCACATGTTCTCCCTCTCTGTCTTCCCCCTGCCACACTCCTGGCCACTCGAGAGCAAGGAATTTATTAAACGTGGGCATTTTTCATTTGCTTAATCCGGTTTAATTGGAGTTAGTTTGTGTTGGCAGAGAGGCTCTTTTTAAGATTTTTGTAACAGTTCTGTCTTTAGGGTCTCTGTTAAACTGTCTCCTTTCTTGAATGTCCTTTCCCCTATATGGTGTCGGATCCTCATTTCTTTAGAATTGCTCTCTATCACAGACTAAAATTTCCTTTTCTATGGGGTTTTGCTCTCAGGTCAGAGAGCCTTATGGTCTGCTGTTTCCTTCACACTCCCACAGCCCAATGCAACACTCCACGCACTCAGCGATGGTTATATTTTATTGTTACTCTCTGCTCACGTATTTTCTGCATATTTTGAGTAAAGACTGATATTGAGTATGACTTATCTGAGTTTCGATAATTCTGAAGGCATTGGCTGCCCTAAAGCAGATATTTAATATCTCAGTGAGTTTGAAAGAACAGAACATATCTGGCAGTAGAAAACTAATTTGAAATATAGTGCTAAAAATAGGAATATAAATTTCACCTAACTGTGGTTTGCAATGCTCCTCTAGATACCCTGCAAAGAACTAGAAGGTAACAATAACTCTATGAGAAAATGATAAGAAAGCATTGCTCAGAGGAAGCTTAAGAGAATAGAACAATAGTACCTACTACTTCCTTTTTTTTCTCAGTGAATAGCAGTAAAAGTTTATGTTTCCAGATAACATACAGGAGACACGGAAGAAAAGACAACTATATGTTATGAAGGACATGCTTCATTTCTTTATAGGAGTCACAAAGATTACAGAGAACAAGGAATGAGAGAAAAACGTCTGCAAGGTTAGCAAAGAAAAGAGGTTTTAAAATGGAAGTCATGTAGAGTGGGAACGTATTGGAACATACCTTCAGGGGGTATTATAGTTCCAGAAGCAGAAAGAAAAACAGAGTCATTCCTGAAGTGGTATGGGAGTGTGTTTGCAGGTATGCAATTTTGAGAGACTCTGAAGAATTATGCCATCAACAATTATTTCCAGTCAAGAAAAAGGCATTGAAGAAAAAAAACCCATAATTTTTAGACGGAAAATATCTAACTCCAACTGCAAACACCTTTATAATTAAAAAAATCACAAAATCTGAAAACAACAAATTTGTTCCTCCAAATAAGAGTAAGTGTTTCTGGCCAGTGGTAGACCAGCTTCCAAGCATACCCAACCGGGGCAAAAATAGAGGAATTTTGGCTTGAATGCTCTATTAGTGGGCTGAAAGTCAAAGAAAACTCTCCCCATGGGCGTAACTTTTAAGTAAACGAAGATAAAATAAACATAAGAGTAGCGAAACTCAAGGTAGCCAGTCTATGAGCAGAAATCCCAAAAGATGACAGTAACTTTTACAGCCAACAGCTGGTTAAATGTGAGCTCAGGACTGTGAGGTCCATGTAGCTTTGAATTCTCTGTGTCTTCATGTGGCAAGACAGATACAGCCTCTTAGGCAGAAGTCCCAATAACTGTCTTGCCCCTTTTTTTTTCTCTAAAAGGAAAAAAAAAACCCATTCAATCTTCAGTGGTTTTTACCTTGTGTATCAACTTGCCTTCTGTAGAAAAAGAAATGCCAGGAGCCCGGTGCCTAGGTAAACATGTGGGACCCAACCGCCCTGTACTTGGGCAGATGAAAACCGCTTTCAGCCATCCACTAAGCTGTTGGCCACTGGCCTAGCTAAATTATAAAAGACACTTCAGATCTCACAGGGAAAGAGTCTCCTGGTCACTTTTTTTCTTAGCTTGTAAAAGGAATAAAATAAAATAACTACACCGAACAGCAAATAGATTATGATGGCCAAAATGAAGTGACTTCAGGAATAGGTCATGAAATTATTCAGGTTTTCCGCCAGCCTGATTTTTCAGGATAGAACTAGAGAAATTCCTCGCAGAATGAGGAAATAAGGTTTTAGAAAGAAAGTTAACAGAATTAGGATATGAACTTCTGACCTGCTCTACAAGCATGACGCTTTAATCAGAAACATTGGCCGAGTCTCCCCCATTACCATTCTGCTGATGATTGGCAATAATGTGATTAAACACCACGGGCCGCTTCACAATCATCTAAAAGGGTAAGTTGTTAAATACAGCACCACCCTGTGATTTGAGTTCTGCGAGGAACAAAAGTTGTTGGCACATAATAGGTTTGGGTAATCAGAATGCACCAGACCTCTTTGCTAACGCTGGATATAATAACTGCTCCGGCAGTGTCCCATTCTCTCACGTTATTTAGGCTTTTCGATTGTAATATGCCTGATCGTATCGACAAGCAGGCAACAAAGGAGAAATCAGCCTTTCTGTTCTCAGTGCAGAAATAGCACTTGCTGCTCTTGCGAGATTTTGAGTTTTGTGTGTGTCTTTCAATTGTGTCTCTGATCCCTTTCCTTTTGTGTATTCCAACACCATATGGAATGCTAAATGGAGTGTTATGAGGGATAATGCATTGTTTGTAATTTTCCTGTCATAATTATGTCTATATTTTATCCTAAGTTATTGTACAACTTCATGCATTTTTAGAAGTTGCTTTCACCAATGACATGTTCTGAATAAAAGTGAATGATTATAAAGAACTTCATACATATAAGTTCATGGAAACACATGTCTATAAGCTTTACTAAACATTGTAGTACCCACATCATTGGATCCCTTATTCTGTTTTATTCCATAACTTGATGCTGCGTTCTGTTCAATTGTAAGCAAGAACCTAAGGTTTAAATTTCTCACTTCCTAGCTTATACTTTTATGTTTTGGTCACCTATGTGCAGTTTAATAAACATAACTATCTCTGGTACTTGAGTTTCATGAATTTGGCATGTTTTTGCGTATTTTTATAAAATATACTGAAACTTAGAACTTCTTTTTTTTTTTTTTACTATTTTACATATCTTATTTGTCCACTTGCGGTTACTATCTTTAAAAGCAAATTCCAGTTATCTTCTCTGCGGAGCCTTCTCTAAATACCCAACTCAGTTCTCTTGCTCTGCTTCTCTGTTTCTCTCATGTCTGTAAATAATTTAACAACTTTATTATAAAACTTTGATAGTTCCTGGTGTTTTAATATTTACCTGTGAATTAAATGACTAATGAAGATGAATATTGAAAATTTTTAAATATTTAAATTTAAAATGCTGAATTACATTTAAGATACTGAATGTAAATTTAAAAGCGCATCACTGCATTTTGATTAATAGAACATTTTTCAGTGCTTAGAGTACGGATATGACAGAATGTGTTTCTTAGTCTTGAGTGACTACATTCACAGCTAGTTTCTTCAGTGAAAAGCTAAAGTCAGTAGTTATTTGTTCAAAGTAGAGTACCAAACGCTCTACGCTCTATTTGTATTTTCTCATCTATTTGCCCACATGGTATATCTTATTACTAAGAATTTAAAAGTAAAGAAGCTGAGGTTTTAGTAGATTGTTAGTTACAAAAATTACATCAAACAATAGAAACAAGAATTTCCCATGCAGACAAGCATCACGATCATGAGTTTGGTATGTTGGAAATGTGTATTTCACTTTTTCCCCCAGGTCTTACAAAAAGAAAAAAAAAGGGCCAAACTATCATTTCGCCTACTCAGAGGATACTGCTGGCATGTAATAGCTCCCTCTAAAAGTCTGTAGTATTTGTTTTCTTCATTTAATTAAAGTTGAATTGTATTCAAATTTAATATGTGTTTCAGATTGCCTACTCTACTATGACAAAAGGCTCGAAAGTAGACAGTTTGAAAATTATACGCTTTTTTTTATTTTCTTAACAGATTGTGAAGGGATAAATCTGAGATCAAAAGGTGACATGGTTGGTTGTGGACAGGGCACTCACTTCTCCTGGCTTACTGTGACCTTCTCTCTGAGACAACGCAGCTTTGGGGAACTAGGCAAACAAAGGCTTACTATGTTATCAATCAAAGACACTCACCTCAACAAGTAGATCCTGTGCTCAACTTCTCATCTAATGACATCTACTTTCCCGGGTTTCTAGCTACAACTTAGACACTGGGAGCTACAACTTCATCATATGAATTTTGTTAGTGAAGCTTTACACTACTTTGACATAATTCATGACAGTGCAGAGTTCTCTACTCGGTTGATTCAGGGCCTTTAGTGATGCAGAACATTGTGGTAATGGGGAAATACGGCAGAGGTTATTCATTTCATAAAGGAAGAAGAAGAATAGGACAGGTAGGAGGATGATGAGGAGGAAGAGGACAAGGAGGAGGGGAGGAGGAGGTGAAAGTAGAGGGGGTGGAGGGACCAGTATGTTGTTTTCTCTTTTCATTAAGTCTACAAGTATGGCTGCAGCAAGATTTTTTTCTACAGTAATGGAACCCATATTGCATTAACAGGAATAAAGAATCAGTGTATGGGTTTTACTTAAAAATATTTCAGAACATTTCCTAAATCATAGGCGCTATCTGAATGACCTTTTTTTCAAAACCTGCTACAAGTATGTACTAATTAGGCAAAATCAAACATTGAACATTAAAATACGAGGTAAACAAATCACCACCTAATAAATCTTCCAAAAATCAGTAAAAAGTTTAAAAAACCTATACAGATAATAAAACTGAAAATAATAAGTTAAATAAACATTGTAAAGTAAATCAATTTAATTAGAGCAACGAAGGTCTAAGTTGGGTTTCTTTAGTGGAAATCTTATGAAAACATTTGGATAATAAAGGCTAAAATATGCTAATTATTCATTTAGGCTACAGTGTGGCTATGAAGTTTGTAGTCAATTAGCTCTGTATTGTCTTAGTTCAGAAAAATCTTGCTAGAAAAGAAGAAAGACATGGTTAATTGGAGCGCAGTATTGAAATAAATACAAGTTGTGTTTTTCTTCTTCAGCTGAGTTTAGTTAAGCTTCTAGGACATTCTCAGTTAATGTGCTATCTTATTTATTCATGGGCAGGTTATTTGTGCTTGGTTTTCCCCAGGGCATCCTAGTCTGATTGGCAAGGACCATCATAAAGGCTTGCTTACCTCTCTGTGGCTAGTACAAAGAAAATCAATATTCACAGCTATGCAGACAACCATAATCATATAATAACTCACAAAAGCTACTTCCCAGGAACTGATTTGCATTATTTTATATGTCATTACTTGAATAATACAAAGTATTATCTGATTAGTAATCCTGCTAATGTGCACTATAACTTCCAAAACAGCAACCACAAAATAAAATGGTTTAAAAGCTACTAATGACCTAGCATACAGAAAGATATATTTATATTAGCAAACTATTAATAAGCAACTTATTATAATACATGAACGATTTTTATAATGTGTGCCCGAAAATACAGGTATCATAGATGCCAAAGAGCATGATAGGATTTTTGTTCTCCCCTTAGTTTTTTATCATTCTATCTATCTATCTATCTATCTATCTATCTATCTATCTATCTATCTATCATCTATCTATCATCTATCTATCTATCTATCTATCTATCTATCTATCTATCATCTATCATCTATCTATCTATCATCTATCTATCATCTATCTATCTATTTATCTAGGACCTTTCTATATAGTTCAGTTGTCTTTGAAGTCACTTTGTTAAGGAGACTGGCCTCAGACTTGCATTAATCTTTTTGCCTCTTCTTTCTGAATGCTAGGATTCCCGGCACCTACTCGCATGCCTAGCCGAAGACTTTTATTCTTAGTTAAGGACCTGAGAGTTGAGTTCAATGAGTATGAACTTCTTTTGAGCACATTAAACTCTCAGAGAAACTGAGAATCTGTGGAAATTCTCACATGACACTTAAACACATTTGCATCCAATGATTAGAGATATTTGTCCCTCACTTGGTCCAGTGACAAATCAGGCATGATGTTCTTTAACTTCCTTTTGTTACATTTATTTATTTGTGTGTGTGTGTGTGTGTGTGTGTGTGTGCGTGCAAGTGCACACAAGTGCTACAATGCACATTCAAAGGCTAGAGTAGTCAGTTCTCTCTTTCATTCCCATAAATCTCAGGATTAAACTCATTTTATCAGACCTGGAAACAAACAGCTTTACTGATTAGTTATCTTAATAGTCAAAAAGTGTAACTTTTTAAAGCACACATTATTTTATGGGTATGTGATGTGGGATTCCCCTCTGTATGCTATGAATATATCGTATTACCATTGGTTAACAAAGAAGCTGCTTTGGCCAATGGCTTAGCAGAGTAAAGCCAGGCAGGAAATCTGAAGAGACAGATATGGAGAGTAGATGGAGTCGACCAGACACCAAACGGCCACCAAAAAAACAAGACATGGAGAACAATGAGGTAATGCCACAGCCATATGGCAATACATAGACTAATAAATATGAGTTAATTTAAGATGTAAGAGCTAGCTAGAAATATGCCTGAGCCATCGGCCAAACAGTGTTATAATTAATAAATGTTTTTGTGTGATTATTCGGGTTTGGGTGGTTGGGAAAAGAAGAAGCAGTCTCCATTTTACAGGCATAAATGTTTCACCCGGAAGCCTGTCTATGCAGCACACGTGTGTGGTGCCACAGATGTCATATGAGGACACTGGATCCTTGAGGGCTGCCGTTTTAGATAGTTGTGAGCTGTTATGTGGTAACAAAAACGTGAACCTCGGGAAAGCAACCACTCATCTGAATCTCTGAGACTCTCTTCAGGCCCAAACATTTAGCTTTTGAGATGAAAAAGAAATTTCAGCACTACTTCTCAGATCATATAAATATTGAGAAAATATCTGAGAGTCAAATGATAATACTGCATTGTAATTTAACCTCAGTATAAGAGTATGGTTAGAGAGTTTATGCAGCTAAAAAAAAAAAAAAAGAAGGCATTAGAAACTCACAGCTTCTAAAAGAGAGTCAGTTTTCTTCAAAGGTGTGGTCTCTAGGAAGTTTCCTGTGCTACACTGGATGGTTCCATACCCAAGCACATATAGGGACTGAATGGTATCAAAATGTGTTGCATACATGTATAAGATTCTCGAAGATCAAATTTTGACTCAGCAAGTCAAAATTCTTAGGGAATAAGGACTGAAACGAGGAAGGGAATGACAAAAGCAAAAATTATTAAGTGACAGAATAATGAAAACATCTTAAAAACTTTCACATTTAAAATGACTTACTGATAACTCCCTATTGACCAAACTCCATGTAGATTTGTCTCATTTTACACTTGTTATTGCCAACAAACACAAAATGTCACTTAGATTTTTCAATAACTTTTCCAAAATAAACATACTTGCTTTTTGAAAGTCGTCTGAAGAATTATAGAATTATGATATAGTGATAATTGGAAAATTCTGCCCATTTAAGAAATGAACATTTCATTCAGGCAGCAGTAGTGCACACGCACCTTTAATCCCAGCACTCAGGAGGGACAAACAGATCTTTATGAGTTTGAGGACAGCCCAGCCTGGTCTACAAGAGCTAATTCCAGGATAGGCTCCAAAGCTACAGAGAAACCCTGTCTCAGAACACAAAAACAACAACAAAACAAACAAAAATTAATATATCACATTATTTTCACATAGTATCTGAAATTGGCATTTCTGCACCAATTTATGCTTAACTGAATTATGGCTGGAGATAAGGAAATGACAGAAAGCAGGTTATAAGCTGTTTTATTCACTTGCTTATATCTATAGATAGAAAAATCAGTTCTCACATATACTTTGTTATATTAAGTACCTCTTTCTTGACCCCATGAGCTTTTCACACAAAAGAAAGGATTGTTGTAATTATAATGATATGGGTCTGATATACACTAAGGCTATCCTGTGCTGATCAAGTCGCATAGGAAAGAGGAAGTGTTGCGAACATGCATGGAAAAATACTTACCTGCTACAGTTTGCCCTGCAAAACCTTCTTAAAGTTGGAGATTGGGACTGCCCGAATATTAGAAGAGTCACTGGCAAAATAATGCTTATGTTCACAAAATAACTGTTACCTTAGCTTGAGAGTTCAAGCACTCACAGCTTGTTTTATTTTACACTGAGGAGAACTTTCTGGTCTGACACTGAAGAAACTGCTGTTGTGGAAGTACAGCTCAGATGGATTTTTTATGGTTTATATATGATTTAATACTAAGATATTCTTACTTCTCTGCCTCCTTAGTTTTTGTTACCTTTATAGATAAATTTCTTTCCAATGGTATACTGTAAATTTCCTTTTTTTTTTTTCTGGGAGAATTTACTTCAAATAATTAGAAAATACCTTAGAAAATTAGAAATTTGGTAAAAAGTCTTAGTCTAGCCCCGCTCTTTCAACTTTTTGTAGACAGCCAGTAATGACCTTTGACAACAGAGAGGGGACCGAGAAAACTAAGGACAGAGAGTCAGACAACAACCAAACAATTACTCTCGCCATGTCTAATTAGGGTTACTCACAGGAGCATGGTTTAAGTGTTGTTTAGAAAAGAATGGGCACCATATAGAGAAAAGGTCTTCCACCCCACAAACTGTGAACCAATTACATGTCCTTAGGGAGGAGTGGGACTTGTAGTCGCTCCTCATCATCTGTAGGGGAACATTAACGGACTCTATCTTGTCCATGTCTCATGGAGATAATCACAGCTAAAGAGAACTAAGGACACAGTGTGCATGCATGGTTAGTTGATAACATGTAAGCCTTCCCTCATTTTCTTCCCACTTAATTTCTTTCTCAAAGACCAGAGCCTCACCTCTGTGACAGGTGAGGATATGGAATAAGTCCCTTTCCTCTTCCCTGAAAGAGTGGAAATCCCATTATGAAGTGTTAATCAGGAAACACAGATCACCTAAGAATATTGATTGATCTATGACCATATATCATGAGGAAATAATGCTGATATATAAAAGAAAGATGCACACAGAGATAGGATGCTGTGGTTCCTGTGTACTCACCTACACTCTGGAAACTTTCTGGTATGCTCTGTTTCATAAAGAAAAAGTAAAATTCAAGGAAGCTTGGGTCAAAATGGCGTGTTCCTGAGATACTTATGCCCTCACAAGAGAGTGTATAAACGTCAGTGTGAAGAGTGTAACAAAGGAGAATTAACATGTTATTGTTTCCCACATACCGACTTATCTAGTTCAGCACCATCACATATCATAGACTTAATGCTTAGGGGTGGAAATTTCATTACTTAAGAGAAAAACTATGTCCTATGGTCAGGTGTTTTTATAGAGAGCCATTAAGCAAACAGTAATACAGATATCCAACACGTGCATAATAGAGAACATCCTTGCTTCATTGTGTCTTGTCCCAACCTCCTGATGGTGAGCCTTTTCCTCAAGCTGAAGAGTTTCTCAAAAGAAAATAAAAAGGTAGATATTTCATTTTTTTTTTAAATGTAGGGTTTCAGTAGTAATTTGGAGGAGTCTTTTCATAAGTTTTTTTGTGGTTGTTCTGAAGTACAAGTGTTTTCTCATTACCTACGACTGCTGGTTTTCTTTACAAAAAGTTACTTTGTATAGACCAAATGTTTACATGAAATGCAAAACAATTTTGAGCTGAACAGTTTAGTGTAATTATATATTTTCAAAGTGGGTTTCCTTCTATCTTTCTATCTCCCACTTTCTCTCTCTCTCTCTCTCTCTCTCTCTCTCTCTCTCTCTCTCTCTCTCTCTCTCTCTCTCTCTCTCTCTCTCTCTCTCACTCTCTCTCTCTCACACACACACACCACACACACACATACATATAATATTTCTGTTTTTATATTTTCTTGTGCATCTTTCCATCATACTATTTTTAACTACAGAAAAAAATTCAACATATTTTACTGGATTAGTCTATATAATGATTACCTAGATCTGGTAATCAATAGCTCAAGACCTCTGTGGCAAGAGTTTGCCATTGTACATTTCTTTTTATAGAATAATAATTTAAGCTAAAATTTGTGTTCCAAAGTTGAAACATGAAAGTTTGATCAACAAATTATCATTCATGTATGAATAAAAAAGGTAGAATTCAAGATCACAAATTGGATAATTTGTCTAGTTAGGGCTAATGGGGGTCAGATGGAGCAGTTCATCAAAAGTATTTTAGTAAAGTGATAGACTTTAAATATATAAGTGGAACATATGAATAAAGCCATAAGTTTTATGCTAGGCTTGGTATTCACTGAGAAAATTTTGCACACTATTTCTGGATCTTGGAATAGGATGTGGTGTCACTAAGTGCCTTCCTTATCTGTCTTTAGAACACTGAAACTGAAACAGCAGGATAAAAATGGAAATGAAAGATTTCTTTTTAAAATAATAGATGTACTTAAACTTTAAGTTGTGATTAATACAACATATTATGTACCTAAGACTCCGAATAAAATAACAAAATACCTTGCTCGTTCCTAAATAAACAAACATGAAAAGCCACAATTGTAGCTTGGGATTTGGCAGAATATTCTGTTGGCAGAACAGTTAAGAATTTCAAATGTTCTGAATAATGTTTACTTTCTAGGATTCATGACTTAGAAGGAAAGTATAATTTAAATGTCTATATATATGTGTGTATATAGATATATGTATATGTATATCTATATATGTTGTCAATTCTCGTGTGATGTTCATGTGATTTTTAAATAATGAATGAAGCATCTGTTTCATGATTTTCACAGACTTTATTAAAATATCTCTCTAATATAATAACTTTACTGTAAACTTGTGCATTTTCTCCTACAACCTAATAGATTAAAACCATATGAAAAGTACTGACTAAGACACAAAAGTCATGGATGCCAGGATCTAATGGTTTCTCTTCACCTTACCAATCCCTTAATTTCAAGAAACCTAATGTTGGAAAGCAGTTTTCTCATTTGGAATAAAAGGAATAAAAATTAGCATGCATGGGTTTCTCCCTATGCCGTAGAAATGAATTCTCACAATATCTCTTCATGTAGCTATGTTTACCCATGTACAATACTCAAAGGAATAAAAGTTTAGAGTAAATAACTCAAGCTGGAAAATAATATATAGAGATGTTTTTGTCCACCCTGGTGTCTTTGAAAACACAGATTTTTTTTGTACATGACTCAATTTATTAGAGATAGTAAACACAATACAGAAAGTAGGGTAAAGTCTATCATATAAACTCAACATGAAGGCATAAATGTAACCACGTGAAAAAGGAAAATCTGCTGATGCTAAGTGTAGTAGCACTTTCTTTACTACTTGCTCCTGGATCATTGGTTTCCATGAGTTTTCATAACTCAGAGAAAAAGTGTGTGTTCTACAGCATCCCTACCAAGAATGCAACCCAGTTAGTGGACAGGTGTCTCTGGGTAACTGATTACAGACAATATCTGCAGCCCATTTTGGAGGGACAGCTGACAAAGCAGCTTATTCATTAACATAGACATTTATACAAAACCTTCAGAGTGTTTCTTACCAGTTTTAAAAAGCCACTAAAATTACCCATATTCTAGTCCAAATTCTGCTCTCCAACCTACATTCTAGTATCTCTGAACATATAACTTACTTCTAAACAGTTCTTCTAAAACAAAATACTAATTGTTGTCTGTTTCTTCATGTTTACACCATAATATAGTAATACTATTATACATGTAGCCCTGTAGGTCTATAGTTATGTTTTAGTATCTGTTGGGTGATCAAAGATGGCCCAGTCCCTTTTAAAGAAGAAAAAGTGAACTACATCTATTCATTATGTAACAGCATGCTGGTGCTTTTGAGACATCTGTATTTCTCAGAGGGAGAATTTCCCTCTGAAACACCCTTGCATATTTTAAAATGTTCCTCCTGTCCTTTCCCTGTTTTGTTTTCTTAGTTAACTTGATAGCAAAATGCTACTTACCAGGAGCTACCTCAGCTGCAGAGAAACAGGGTGTGTGTCTGTGTCTCTGTGTGTGTGTATGTGTGTTACTAAATCATGTGAACTGATATTTATGTGGAAAATAACAGATTTTGCTTGTGATGGAATTGAGTTTTTGTGCTTGAGAAGGTAGGAAATATTTTAGGTATAGGTTTTTATTCATTTTTTTGGATTCAAAAAATAAGTACAATGGTAATGGATTTATTTCTAAATACGAAATCAGTTTAACTGAAATGTCATTATTTCATAATTTCAAGGATTAGGAATGTGAGGAAAGCTTTGTGCTGCCTATATTAATAATCTATGGATATTTTAGTGATATCTGTGGGGCAGAGTTATCAAAATAATTGAGTAGGTACATTAAGCCTCATTCAAGCTTCTGATAAGACTTGTTCCTGGAGAAGCTCTCACCTGGTTCATTCATTTCAGATGTTGCCTAGGCAACCTTTAACATGACATATGACTACTTCCACAGTGATTGATAAGAAAAAAGATTGCCTAGGTTGGAAATTGTCATTTATGGGTTTTTTTGTGGAGTGATTTACTATTGTCTCCTTTATTTTCTTTAGAGAGGACCGATGTTATCCAGTGTACAGTGAGTCAGGGTGCCATGACTAAGGTTTGATCACTGGTGGCCATCTTTGAGGATGGTTAATTGGGTATCAATAATATCGAGTGGAGTATTAATGGAGAAGTTTTTGTTGTTGTTGTTGTTTTATGAAGACACTAGGGGTCCACACTAATTGCAGTTACAATTCAAAGCTGCAGCTCTCTCGACATTTGTTCTATAAGAAAGATGATACACTAGCCTTAGGGAAGATGGCTAATTTTCCAGTACCAAGTATAATTTTGCTCAGTTCAATATAGGAGAAAGTATAAGAGCTGAATATCCACTTTTTAAATGGTTCTTAGAATTAAATAAATTTTGAAGTAGTTCTAAAAATAATACTGGCATGGATAGGGGAAAAAATGGAACAGTTATTCACTGCTGGTGGGAGTGCAAACTGGTGAAACCTTTATGCAAATCATTACTGAAGTTCTCCCCAAACTGAGAAGCAGATATATCATACAATCCAGCAATACCAATCATTATATTCCCAAAGGACTCTATAGTAATACTTCGGAGATATTTGCCATTCATGTTCACTGTTGTTCTATTCACAATAGTCAGGAAATTAAAAGTGTTGATCATGTGATAAATGGAAAACAAAAATATAGTACAAATGCACAATCCAGTGCTACTGAGCTATAAAGGAATAGAATTTATGAAACACACAGGTAAGGAGTCTGAGTTGTAAACAACTATTCTGAGTTCATTAATACAGACCGAGAGTGACACAGATAATACATGCTTTCTTTTTCTTCTTCTTCTTCTTCTTCTTCTTCTTCTTCTTCTTCTTCTTCTTCTTCTTCTTCTTCTTCTTCTTCTTCTTCTTCTTCTTCTT
>NC_022031.1:65264369-65286156 GCF_000317375.1 Microtus ochrogaster | reverse complement strand
TTTGAATCTTTAGAAGGTGTTTTGAAATCAAAACGCCCATAGAAGACAGCAAACTATTGAAGACTCTAACAATCTAAACAAACTATTCAATCATCTCCTCTATATCTTCTTAAGTGTACTCTTAACAGATTCTAATAATTACTCAGACATTGTTCTTTCCAGAGACAATATTCCTATTTCTGAAGTAATATATGTCATAGAACTATTCTTGGCACCCACCCTTCTTTTCATTATACTAAATTTTCTGGCTAAATATGTCATCCTCTAAATGCTTTTATCACCCACATTATAAATATCAAGATCTAATGCTGATAATGTATGTAGGCTTATTCTGATGACTTATTATGAAATATTAATATTGACAGCTTTATTATGTGTTAATCTTTAGTCTGCTCATATCTGGATGATTATATGAATAGAATTTTCCCAAAATAAGCTTTTCTATCATAAAAAGAAATGAAGGTTTTTCTTTTCAACAATGAGTGTACAGCTTATCTCACCATGATTTCACTGATTCTTTATACAAGTCTCTCTTCCTTTGAGTCCTTTTAAAGTTCTTTTATTAATCTTTATTGTCCTTTACAAGCTTCTAATCAAAGTGCATTTCAATCAACTGAATTCCACTACATGCATTTATTCATCAAACAAAAGTCTACTGAGAATCAGATTCCACACACAGCCCTGATTATCAATGAGCTCAGTCTGACACAGCAGAGTTATAAACAGGAAAAAAAGCACGAAGAGCTCAAACAGAGATGCTAACCCCATCATCATCGAGCGGCACAATGTCCTCAGTCAGTTAAGGTCCAGGATCAGTCTACAGCTCTCAGAACAAAGAGGTGCAAGAAAGTTATGAAACAATGGCACCTCCTAAGATAAAGACTTATATGAACCAGTGAGGTCTCAGATAAGGAAACAAACCATTTCTCATGACTTTGAAGGGGGGACTGAGTCTCCTCATTTGAAATTAGTAGCAGGCTGACCAGAGACAACCTAATAAACATATCAACTTAAGAAATACTGAGACCAATTGCAGAATGCCATAGGTGACAAATGTACAAACTAGCAAAGGCAGAAGGGAAGCTATAAGACCAATTAATTGTGAAAAGTGTTAAAAAGCAAAGACCATGAAAATATGCCAAATACAAATAAACAGCTTTGGTTGAAAGCCAGTTTCTGCTCTGGACAATGAGATCGATACTGATACTGATAGATTAAGACACAAAAAAGACCCTTGAAACATACTTTCATGTTAACAGTATTATAACATAGATCATAATGAAATTCTTCCTGTTTCAGGATAATTTTCTGAATATACTTATATATCATTCTATAGGCATGGTTATTTTTTCTCTCGTAGGTGACTGATTGGAAATCTTATTGTGTTAGACACCTACTTATACAAAAGCAATTGGTGTGATACTTTTTTTTAAGGTGGGCAATTCTACCTAAACATGTATTATTATATCATATCTTAGAAAAGAATAAGTTGTTATTACTCAAAATATATTTTAACATTCTGCTAGAGTTAAATTTTCTCACTTACACCAAGGCAATAAATGCTTTTAAAAATATTGCCTAGCTAAATATTTTCAGTTTAGAATTACTATGTTCACACTCAACTTTTTCACGAATGAAAACTCAATATAAATTTAAAAATGACAGCATGTTTTATTCAAGATGTATTCATATGTAAATGTATTAATAAAATTATGGTATAATTCCATTAGTGATAATTAGCTTTAAAAGGCATCATGACAATAAGCAAATTGGTCAAAGAGTAGGCAACAATAATCTGTGGTTACTGATAGTCTGTGACAGTCTTTATCTCTTTTCAGGTAGACAGAATTCAAATTGCTTTCATTAGAGGGGTAATATGCTGTGCAAAATGAGCAAGGCACTTATCAAGAGGCTCTTTCATTTGCATATTTTTGCTGCAAAACCAGGCAGCAGTGTTTTCTAGCTGCTCAAGAGCTGTGAGTGAAAGGGAAAAAAACAACCAGGTAAACAAGCCAGGGCAGCTCAGGACCAAATTAAAGGAAAAACAAAGTTTATCAATAGGGATGTCAGAATTGTGCCTTTTGTTAATCTGTGCTACAAAATGACAACCTTGTTGGCTTCTAGAAACTAGGATGTAAACTGTATGAATGCTTTTCACATCTATTAATACCACGAGCAAAGTTGGAGGCTGCTCTTATAAGAAACGATCAATACTTCAGAGTGACACCATCTAGCTGCTAGCTCTTGCTGCTTAAGATTCTGAATTTAAATTAAGCAGTAAATCGTTATGGAATTATATTTTCAGATGTCAATTAACATGCCCTTAATCCCTAGCAATTCTGAAACACTGTTATTTTGCAGAATTTTTTTTTTTAAGATTCTTCCCAGAGCAAGAAGAGTCTTAATTGACTGGTAGAGATATTTTTTCTCAAAATTTATGACCAGATATCAAATACTTATATTGCTTAAGATTACAGCTGGAGCTTTACATCACAAGAATATTATGATTATACATTAAGCTACAATCCACAGTACAAATTAAGAAAAATAGATTGTATTCTTGAAAACATCTGGTCAAACATATCTTGACCTAGCTACAAGTATTAGGTCACGCTATATTTGAGATTTTTTTTCCACTGACACATTCTTTGGAAAACTTTTTAAATCAAATGAAACACATAAGCATTTATAGTACTGGTCCCAGTCAGATTAGTGTAAACATTTTTCTTTCCTGTATAATCAAATCCTCATTTTTTTTGTCAGTAAACTTGTTTATTTATAAATTTTCTGCCTGCTACCTAGTAGAGCAGAAACCTAAAGCTAAGTGCTACTTTTATTGAGGATCTCAGTAATTTAAGAGAAAATATAGACAGCTTGAAAGACATAATCCTTATGCAATATTTACATAATTTAAATTTATGAGGACACAAACTAAATGAATGCAACGGGTAACATTCAACTGTGACTGCCAATGTTTCAGTATTAGAAATGAAGTGTTATAAATAAGTAAAACATATTCTACACACAGTATACATTGAAAACATTTCGACTTCCAGTGATCAGAGCTTACAACATGAATTTCACAATACAAATTGAAACAAATTTGTTGCAGGCTGTTTGAGATAATGATAAGTTAACCAACATTTAAATATAAATATGTTTGACTCTAAAGCTTTGACTTTCCATTCCCCCATAAAAATTCTATGACTTTCTCTCATTAGCTTCAGAAAACATACTAATAAAGTAAGACTAATTTAATACTATAAAATACAGAACTATTAACTTGAAAGTTCAAGTTAGTATCACATATTTTATTTTGGTAAAGTTAAGATTGATTTGTCCTTTGAAACTGATGATTAGTTTTAAATTTAGCCCTAGCAAATTTACACTATTCATGACTTTACTAACCTCTGTGTATCATAAAAAGAGCAAGGTGATTAACAAAATCCATCTACTAAATGTTCTCATGAACTAACAAAACTTAATTCTATGACTAACATTAACTCATCAAAGAGAATTAAGAGTTTTATTAGCTGATTAGTTGCCATAAAAGCAATACACCGTGCAGTAGAGCACCATTTACAAGAGCAAGGAAGGAAAATTATTCAGTGTTGAATTATAAGAATGAAGAATTTGAACACTAAAGCATCATCGGACTCTTTGAAAATGTACATTTGTGTACAAGGAGAACTCAATCTTGGATTGGATGTTCTAGCTGTTACGCTGCTGTTAGCCATCAGAACATAATGATGGCAATTAGACAATGGGCATATATGTTTTTAAAAAATGCAAGAAATTTGCTTGTGAGACAATATAGATGGTATTAAGATAATTAATTATATTGTCATGTCGTAACCCAATTAAATAGATGAAAGACAAAAAAGAGAAGGAGAAGAATTATAAACAAGAAGTGTAATTGTGATACTAGGACTGAAGATAATACAAAATACACAGTGTAGCATACTAGGTATGTTAGAGTATATTTCACAAGGAAAAATGACATAAGGTGTATATGATGAATATCTCAGGACTTTAAGGACAAACTATAAATTATTTTAAAAAGTAATGATTTGCAAAAGCCATGCAATTTTGTGTTTACACTTATATCTATTCTTCAAAGAAAACATACATAACTAAATAAAGTAGTGATTTTGATCAATTATTTTCCCAATCTAAAAAAGCTTTAAACACTACTTTTATATTTTGCAAGTAATATATAGACTCTCTGCCTTAATTTTATTAATTAAAAAATTATTTGAGCATCTTAAAATAAAATGGACATCATTAAACTTGGAAAGAAATGATGCACTTACCATCGTGATTGGGATTTCCCAGTGTCCACGGCTCATCAGAATCAAAATGAGTATCTCCTCCAATTCCTGGTCCCGGGAAATAGGCATGTGCCAAAAATCCTCCCTCCCCATCAAAGGGGGAACTGTCTCCATGAAAACCGGATGCAAAAATGATGGTTATATCCACATCACGTTTTCCATTTTCTAGTTCACTATAGGGAACTTCTTCAAATGTTAATGGAGTTACATTCTGCCACACATCAAAGGCACGGCGAATTGCTCTCCTGGTCTCAGGGTCTCCAACTTTTGGAGTTACATTCTTTATACTGAAAGTTGGGAAAGACAATGATCAGTGTGGCTTCTTGGGTGTAATTTAAACTACTGTAATCTTTTTTCAACTCTTTAGTTCAAAATTATCAATGAAAATGACTATATTATAGAGCAATAGAATTCATTCATTTTTAGTGACTTTATAGACATTGTTCATTACACCAGCTATTTCATTATCATCAAGGGGGCATTCATGTGCCAAGGCTATTAGGAAGAAGATCTGTGTAGGACGGGTAGTGGAAGGTAGGATGACAGATCAACCAGTTTTCTAAGTGATCAAACAGGTGCAGGAGCTTTGAACTGAAACAAAAATACCATTGAAGAAGTATATCACTGTAATTAGCCAATCAAATAATATCTTTATCCGTAGATCTGTGAAAACAAACTCACCATGAAGCAAGTTTTAATTTTGTTAACAAAGGCCCAGTTATTGTGGTATCTGATATTCTGCTCTGCTTAACTGAGCCTTTTCAGTTAAAAAAAAAAAGTAACTATTTCCATCCATTTGCATGCAAAATTTGAGAAGTCATTGTTTTTTACTGCTGAGTAGTACTCTAATGTGTATATATTCCACACTTTCTTCATCCATTCTTCCATTGAAGGACATCTAGGTTGTTTCCAAATTCTGGCTATTACAAATAATGCTGCTATGAACATAGTTGAACAAATGCCCCTGTCATATGATCGGGCACCTCTTGGGTATACTCCCAAGAGTGGTATTGCTGGGTCCAGGGGTAGGTTGATCCCGAATTTCCTGAGAAACCGAAACACTGCTTTCCAAAGTGGTTGCACAAGTTTGCATTCCCACCAGCAATGGATGAGGGAACCCCTTCCTCCACAACCTCTCCAGCAGAGGCTATCATTGGTATTTTTGATTTTAGCCATTCTGACAGGTGTAAGATGATATCTCAAAGTTGTTTTGATTTGCATTTCCCTGATCGCTAAGGAGGTTGAGCATGATCTTAAGTGTCTTTTGGCCATTTGAACTTCTTCTGTTGAGAAATAGAAAATACTATCCTGAGTGAGGTAACACAGACCCAAAAAGATGAACATGGGATGTACTCACTCATAATTGGTTTCTAGCCACAAATAAAGAACCTTCATCTGGCGAGGGACACACACTGGAACACTGGACTGAGCTCCCAAAGTCCCAATGAGGAACAGAAGGAGGGAGAAGATGAGCAAGGAAGTCAGGACCAAGAGGGGTGCAACCACCCACGGAGACAGTGGGGCTGATCTATTGGGAGCTCACCAATGCCAGCTGGATTGTGACTCGAAAAGCAGGGGATAAACCCGGACTCTCTGAATATGGCGGACAATGAGGGCTGCTGAGAAGCCAAGGACAATGGCACTGGGTTTTGATCCTACTTCTTGTTCTGGCTTTGTGGGGGCCTAGCCAGTTTGGATGTTCACCTTCCTAGACCAGGATGGAGGGGGGAGGACTTCGGACTTTCCACAGGGCAGGGAACCCTGACTGCTCTTCAGACTCGAGAGGGAGGGGGAGAGGAGGGGGGGAGGTTAGGAGGGGGAAGAGTGGGAGGAGTGGGAGGCTGGGAGGAGGCGGAAATTTTTTTTCTTTCTTAATTAAAAAATAAATAAATAAATAAAATAAAAAGAAGTAACTAAAATAGCTACTTACAACAAAGATTTACACATTTTGTGAATTTAAATGGAACCAGGAGTAAATGAAAATGTTATCTAGACATTATTAGCTTCACCCTGGTATAACATTAATATAAGTTGATGAGGCAAATTACTATTTTTGATTCATTTAACTCTACTCATATATATATATACATACATATATATGTATATATATAATTTCCTCATAATTCCTATCAAATACAACATATATGAAACTTGTTTATATAATTTTATGGTACAGAATGCAGCTACAGTTTAAAATTAACAGATGAATACTATAGGGTTCAAAGGTTTCAAATCCTTTCAATCAGTAATATTCTCCACATAAGATTACCTAAAGTAAAATCTTTAATATAAAAATTGCTAGGATGTTCAACGGAATATAGCTTGCTGTACAGTCATCAGAGGTGATTGTCAGAGCTGCAATCTACAATGATAGTGATGTAGCCAAAATATGCCATTAAACTGCATGCCATTGCTAATAGTGGACTAAAATTTATCTTTCTTTTTTAGATTTATTTCTCAACATCAAAAACTTTTTATGATGTACTTTCTAATAGAAAAGGTAACATTCTGATTATATAACTAACTTGTTTATAATCATTACACATGCCATAATAATAATGACTTTACTTGGGCATTGTGAGTGTGACAAATAGTGAATAAACCTTATTTCATCCCACCGACAATACATGACGGTGAATATTAATACATACCTCACAAAAATGTGACAATTTGCATGAATTTAAAGGAACCTTTCCTGGGAGAGAGATGAACAGAGCATTTTCCTCAATACCCTGAGCATCCATTGTTGTGGATTCTGTATACCCCATACATCTAAAAATGAGCTTCCTTTTCCTTTATAATACATAGTCAAAGCCTTATTTACATTTTAATATGTCGATAAATATTATTTATTCTATACAAAAGAGCAGAGCAAAGTTGGGAAGCAAGGAGTGATCCAGGAAGCAGCAAGTGGTAAAAGGCTTTGGAATTAATTTTATTAATTATTCTCATAAATGAGGTGAATGTTTAACTTTCAGAACAAATCTCTAGCATGAACTAGTGACAGAACCTTTTATGTAGCATTAAAATCATTTTGCTTCAAAATTTTTAAATATTAGCTTTTCAGCAATGCCCTCTCCCTTTACATCGTCTTTGCTGGTTTGGGTGGAGGAAGAACAAATGGAGTGCTAGGAATGACTCTTGATGTTGGTCTTCTGCCATAAATAAATGACTTGATTCACAATGAGGAACATATACGGTGTCAGAGAAAATGCTGAAATGGACGATTTTTAGAACTTTTGCAAACCCCCTGATGAAAGATGGTGGAACTAAGATCAGCTGATGCCAGTGGAGACAGGATGCATTTTTGAGGGGAAACACACAACTAGATTTAAGATTCATCAAAGGATGGGTAGAAGAAACTGCTTTCTGCCTGCTCAAGGATGGTTGTCGGTTTGAGCAAGTCTTTTCCATCATTCAGCATACTGCCCTAGGTTACGTTTTGAGAAAGAGGAAGTATCTCCTTGGAGGCATCAAAGCTTGTTAGAACTCATTTCCCATCTTGATACAGCAGAAGCACTCCAAGTGAAGGCATCATTCTTAATCTTGTGCAAATTAAATTACTAGTAACCATTTATCCTCTTTATACACTATGGAACTGCAAAACTGCTAAAGGCATGCTATTTGGAAGGATTTCCTACAGAATGAGTACCTATCTAGATTCCTCACTCAGAATACACAACCAACAAGTCAGTATTTCACCACCAGATCTAGCCTTCTTCCTAAGCCAATCACGATGGAATATTTTTCAGACACTACATATAACAACAAAGGAAGCGAATGAGTTGGGCATTATTAGAATTCAAACAACTGCTCTTAAAAAGATCACAAAGACAATGGAAGGCAGATCACTAAACAAGAGAAAATGGTTGAAGGTATAACTTATTAAAGACTTAGAGAAAAACTGGTAAGTTTCTTAAACAAGAAAACCATATAGTTATTAACCAGAAAATCTGAGGAGACACTTCACCAAAGAAGATATTCTGATAGCATGGAAGTGCAGATGATGCTCAATATTATATTTCATTAAAGAAATCATCCAAGTATGATATCTCCATGAACAATGAGAATCCCGCCACTGTGTCCTAGTTACTTTTAAGTCCATTTGACGAGCCAGATGCTTTTGGTGAGAGGGACTTTTAATTGAGAAAATGCCTCATAAGATCCAGTTCTAAGGAAACCTGTTAGGCATGTTCTTAATTAGCAGCTTAATGGCTGGGAAGGCCCAGCCCTGGCGTGAACCCTGGGAATTTGGCCTGGAGCTCTATAAGAAAGCAGCCTGAAGAAGACAGAGGGAGCATGCCAGCAAGCAGCCCTCCTCTGTGTGCTCTGAATCAGTTCCTGCCTCCAGGACCCATCAGATTTGAGTTCCTATGCTTTTCTTCCTTCAATGGACTGTGACTAAAGATAATTAAGCCTCCAGGTGGTGATCGTGCAATCTGTAATCCCAGCAATCAGGAGGCAGAGGCAGGAGGATCTCTCTGAGATTGAGGCCAGTGTGGTCTACAAAATCTAGTTTCAGGACATGCTCCAAAGCAACACAGAGAAACCCTATCTCAAAAAAAAAAAAAAAAAAAAAGAAAGAAAAAAAGAAAAAAAACCCAAAGCCATACCAAAACAAAACAATGCTCACATCAATATTTTCTTTTTTAAAAAAAGCAGTAATTACTGAGGGTTTAGAGAGAAATGAGATGGAATAAATTGGAAAGACATGGGCTTTTTAGGGCACTAAAGCTACATGTATAATATTTTAGACGTAGACACATAACATCATACACCAGCCAAGTGAATAGAACCAGACAGAGTGAATGGTAGTGTAACTGATAGTTCTCCATCAGCAATACAGAGTGATTCTGGATGTTCAGATTTGCAAATGTGCCATACTAAGGAAAATATTCCTGACAGCAGAAACTGTGCTGTTCAAGATTCATTGGTCTAAAATTGTTATGAAAATGAAAGCCTATAATTGTTTAAGATGGCTATAATTTTTATTATTTTGTAATTGTTTAGAATTATGCTAGGCTTTATGGATAGAAGTGCAAAGTATAAGTGACAGTAATTTTAATTTTTCAAACCCTTTATTTTATAGTGGTCTATTAAGTTTCTAACTACTTCTATGTCACCAAACCAGGAAAAGAATTGCTCTCAGTCTTGTCAAACATAAACACACAGTCTCCTACCTTTTTACTAAGCACTACTTGATAATGGAGCTCACGGGAGAAAGAAGGACAACAGGCATGAATATTGCTGTTGCTGGGGAGATAGAAGCATTATTCCACATTGATTTCCGGGAATAATATTTAACTTTCTTTTGAAAGCACAGATAGTGTAAGTGGTATGAAATGTTTCTATAACTAAATGAATAACCCACAGAAAAATTTAAATGACGGTGAATACTAGCTTCATGGGAAGAGCCAAGGTTATTTTCTTTAATTTATCTGAAGAGTAGCTGACATAATTTTCATAAAACAATTATCTAGTGTTATTCTATCTGAGAGGACAATATGAGATTATAACTCTGATTGAGGTTTGACCTCTAAATAGTCAAAATAAGTACAAATGTCATATTCTAGTTGTATATAGAGAAAACCAAATCAAATCATTTCAATGCTACCTTTAAACACTTCATTAAGGCCAATTTGTGACTATAACAAGAATTATAATTTCCTCTCCTAATAATATAATTTTATTGAGGTATTTTTGGTATACCCTCTCCATGCAGTGTCTTTCATCTCCTATCCATTGGTTTAACAAGTTATTTCAAATATTCTTATGAGCCTTGTCTAAGAAGAGGCATTTCATTAAAAAGACTCCCTGAATTTCTAGAATGGCTAGGCCAGTCCTGATGTTGGGTGGGTATGTTTTGTTTCTTCCTTTTCATACGGACATGACATTTATAGAATTGCTAGTCTCCCCACCGCTATATATTACCTAAGGACACACAGAGTCTTCATGTTTTATTTGCTGTTCTCCAGGGTCTGAGCACTGTTCTTTGATCAAAGTGGAACCCTTAAAGTATTAGTAGTTCAGTGGGTTTAAAAAAAAACATAAAATTTCCAATGAAGTAGTGGTAACATTAGGTTGCTTGTCATTCTGATATCAAGTTCAGTAATTACCACAGCAAAAACCAAACGTACAAACAAAAACCAAGTGTTTTCAGTGTTATCAGTTATTTCAAAAGCATTTTGAATAAAAGATAGAATTAAAAGCTATGCTACTTGCTTATTTTTTCGACTATAAATACCTTTCAAAGGACAATATGTCACTGATTATAGACACGTAGTCCATCTTCATAAAATAACATGTATCAAAGAAAATGACAAAGCAATGGAAAGAAACAAGATTGGGGGTAGGGATGGGTGCCTGTACCTGTAAGTGATATGTTTGTGTTGCCACTTCTGTCCAGTTAGTGCGTAGCGCTTTCGACGAATGTTGAATTTGGAGCTGCCTCTTGTCTGGTCCGGGACACCACACCGAGGCTTCTTCATCCAACTGAAAAAAGTGGGTATTTTTCAGCAACTCTTCTTAATGATTTCAAAGGGAAAATAGACCGCAACCCATAGAGTGATGGGGTCCATGTCCAATGTCCTTACAATTTAAACTAAATAGATGCCGTACATTTTCAGAAACAGTTAACACAATATGTTACTACACAAAATTTGCAGTGCATTTCCTTCCTCCAGTGTTCTTTGAGATAACTACAGAAAGAAGTTCCTTGAAATTTCTATATAGAATCCACTGTTGAAAAGTATGTAACCTAGAGGAAATCTTCACTTCCCATTTTCAAAGTAAGTTTTTCCTTTCTTTTTTTTCTTTTTTTTTCTTTTTTTTTTTTTTTTTTTTTGTTTTTCGAGACAGGGTTTATCTGTGGTTTTTGGAGCCTGTCCTGGAACTAGCTCTTGTAGACCAGGCTGGTCTCAAACTCACAGAGATCCACCTGCCTCTGCCTCCGAGTGCTGGGATTAAAGGCATGTGCCACCACTGCCCGGCCATAGTAAGTTTTTAGAAATGCTACATAGAGCTAAAACGATTCAAATAAAACATATTAGCATCTGTTGACTAATCTGTGAGTCATTATTTAGATCATCAGAACTACTCAAATATGCACACATACATGGTACATATATGGAAGTAGAGAGAATAGTAAGCACTGTAAGAGATAATCCTCTCATCATGCATTCTTTGCTATATACTGCCATCTATCCATTAAACAAGAACCCCCACAAGTTACATTTAAAATTAGAAAACAAAAATCAGGCATCCCCTACATAACGAGCTTGAATTTCTCAACTTGCTAAAATATATTTTATGCCTAATATAACATTGTCTATTCATTAAGGAATTTAAGTGAGCTTGTTTAAATAATAAATTAGTTAGCCAACTTATCATTTAAAAGAATTAATATACTATTAGACAATGGATTTAGTTTTTGGTGGAGAATAAATGCTACTATCTTTCTAATGTCAGTTCTAATGAACAAAAAAGTAATAAAATATTCTATTCAAACCATTACCAAATTTGTTACTTAGAAGTGGTTAATTATTTCAACATAATACAAGGATTACTGCAATTGCAATAATCACTTTAATTGCCTGAGAATTATAGCTCAACTCTACCATATGTCTGTTTGCCAAAGGAGGGGGAGGATTTTTTTTTAATTTAAAATCAGATGAAGGGATAGAGTGGCCAGGGTTGTGGATATTTACAGTTCTTGTAGAGGAACTGAGTTCAGTTCTTAGCACCCACATCAAGCAGTTGACAACTGACTGTAACTCAAGCTCCAGGGGTACTTTCTCTCTGACAGCCATGGACTCACCATTGAAACCATACCGTCCAATAAACTCTTTTATAAGTTGCCTTAGTCATGGTGTGTTGTAATAGTAATTGAAATGTACCTAAGACAAGCAGCAAACACCCTTAACTAAGGTGGCATCTCTCCAGGGCAGTTTTTTCGTGAGAAGGCTTCACTCTCGAGTCAGTATTTACATGAAACTCACTGTGCATGCCAAAATGGTGTCACATTTGTGTCAATCACCCTGGCTCCACTTCTATATTCTTATATTATAAGTGTGGACCATCATAACTTATAATCATGCAGTTTCAGCATGATTATCCTTATATGTTAATTTGAATTAAAGAAAGCACAAAGCAATGCTTTTAAAGCATGATTAGAGGGCTTATACTTCAAAGTATTTGATATGAGGAGACATAACACCTCTGTATTAATTATTTCATTGAAAAAAACAGACAGCAGGAAAATGAAGTCATGGGGCTTCTAGTTTTAGCAACAATAAGGTTTAAGGCCAAGCAATCTAGAGCAAAAGAGGGGCTTCATGGAAGAGAATGGGGAGAGACAAAATCAAAAAGGGTTAATAATATGAAGAGCAGGAGATTAGGTGAAAAAAATTTATATAATACCCAGAAGCAAAATGCCAGAACTGGTTTTTCCTTATTACCAAAGCCTACCTTTATTAGTAATAATGGATACTTATAGTATGAAGAAAAATGTCTGATTCCGATGTGTCTCTATAAATAGGTACTTACAATGACTAAAGGTACTCAGGGCTGGGATTTTGAAATTCTATCCCCAATATTGATATGAGGCTTCTAACTGTTGCAGAATGTTGTTAATTTTTCATTGATTTTCATTTCCCAAGGTCTGGACTGGCCAGTACTTATACATCTATTTAAAACCTCAGAGACTTAAGATCTTAATTTTTAAAACCTACTTTGAAGTTTAATTTTGAAGTTTCAATCCTATGAGCTCCTGTCTTGGTGATACAGAGATACCATGACTAACAGTCTTAAGTGACCATTACAAAAAATATAGAATTTCAGATTAAATGTGATGGGTCAGAATTTGTTTGCGTCAAGATGTTTCATTTTTACAAAGAAAAATGAATGATATTTTTGACATATCCAGAAGGAAGCCTCTCAAGCTTGATGCCAAAAGGCCCGAGTTGTGCAATTTCCCTATACTTCATTTGGCCTCTGATATTCCTCTCTTTCTCCTGGAAAATAGAGAGTAAATTGTATTTTATCTATTGTGAAGTTTAATGCATGATCATCAAGTAACAGAGATACATTCTCTTTGTGAGTGTCGGGGTGCTAAGAATACAGAGTTTTGCCTGCGTACAGAGGGAAAAAAATCAATCCCTCCTTTGTAGTAGAGGACCATTAATTATGCTTCATGATATTACGCAACCTTCTAGGAGCCTCTGTCCAAAATAGTACGCCATTGCATGCCATGAACACACAAAGTTACATTACCAAAGAGGTAATAAATTTGTTTTCATAGCCTTTCACAAAGTGTACACATGAAGAACCACTTGTTTAATCAATAGATGAAGGAATAATGGATAAAGCACCAAATTAATAGCTGTTATTACAAGGCATGAACAAATTATTTCCAGTGAAAAATAGTATTTAATGTTTCTCATTTAGATTGCTGTCACAATAGGTACCTAGCAAACTTTCAATAGCCCATTTCTGAATTTTCCCTACCAGCACAAAATAAGAACATTATTTGTACTGTTTCTCTCTTTCAACCGTTTAAACACATGCATCCTGCCCCATCCAACGTGAAGCTGCTAACAAGATAATAGTTTGCAGAGATGTGAACAGGAACTCTCACTAACCACACAAAGCAGGTAACACTAATTGCCACTTCATACATTGTCTTAAAACATGCATTTACTTTGTCTCTTGCTCATATTTTCTTTCTTGATTCAAAAATGTGTTGTTAAAACAACGTTAGCAACCTGACATTGTTTGTTTGTTTGTTTGTTTTGTTTTTCGAGACAGGGTTTCTCTGTAGCTTTGGAACCTGTCCTGGAACTCCCTTGGTAGACCAGGCTGGTCTCAAACTCACAGAGATCCGCCTGCCTCTGCCTCCCGAGTGCTGGGATTACAGGCGTGCGCCACCACCGCCCGGCTGCAACCTGACATTGTATATGCATGATATAAGAAAATCCTCAAAAGACTGGGGTTGGAAATGGGATACATTCCAAAGAAAAGTTTACAGAAGCAAGATATATCAATAGTGGTTGGTGAAGTCTGAGTAGTTCTGCTGACAATTTATCTGGGCTCAGAAGTCCATGAGAGAAGGAACTGGGAGGACGTTACTTACTCAATTGTGTTTCTGTCCACTTTTCCTGTCATGTTAATGCCATAGAACTGTTGCATGGCAGCTAGGGCCGATTGCATGGTCTCTGCAGAGCGCAGCACAGACATTCTAGGATCAGTCGGTGGAAGGTAGCCGTATTTTTGTAACCAAACCTGTAATCACAAGCACAATTCCTTTAGATCAACTTTACAATTTAACATTATTGTTATGGAAATTGATTGATATCTACACTAGATGGTCAATTTATTTGATATATTTGAAATAAACCTTATATACTTTAGATTATCTTATGATTCTGAAGTGGTTGTAGACGTTTCTAACATATTTTACATGTGAATGAGTAAAAAGTGTGATTAATCCCTACTTAGGTATTTACTATACATAATTTCTATACCTAATACAAATAAGATTTCATGCATCCTCCAGGAACCAAACTCCAAAATCATTTTTTTTCCAGAAGCCTATCAAGACATCCTTGCTATAAGGAGTAAGGAATATGCAAAGGTTGTATCTAAAGAACTTTTCTATGGACAACTGAGCAATGCCTGCAGCTGGGATTGGTATCTTTACAGAGGAACTATGCTACTAATGGCGTTTGCATACAATATTCACGTAAACACTTTACCCAACTGTAGCTGGATAGTCTCAAGACTGTGTAACACTTTCATATGAGGAATAACCATTACGTAATGTAGTTCATAATGTGAAATTGATAGATAATATTTCACTTTCTTAGCGGTTTAGTTTCCTGATTCTCATCTCTTCCACAGAGAAAAGACTTGGGAGGATGGTGGGAGAAAGAAGTTAGAGGAAAAAAAAAATGTCCTCATCTGATCTGAATCAACAGTTAGGAACCATTTGAAGTCAAAGAAAACAAAACCAACAACTGAGGGCACTGGTGGAAAAGAACCCATCCCCACCAGGACAGGCACGCTTTCCCAGAGTCTCATGCCTTCACTCCACAAGTACAATCTTGTGCCCATCCCTACCCTAGCACGGGATCTCTTGCCTCAGCCTTCCCAGGGTTTCAGGGTTTCTTTAACAGCAGTGAACTACTTGACTAATTGCTAAGTCCCATGTTATTGCAGCAGTACTTAGGGAAGCCATTCAGCTGGGGGTGTTTCTCCCTGATGTGGCCTAGTTATCATGCAAGTGATTTATAAGGGAGGGCGATTTTTCTGTAATAACTGACGTTATGTAAGTTATAGCTACTGCTCAGAAAATTCAGTTTCCAAGCATAAATAACTATCCAATAAAATGCATTAAATATTAAAGATAGTATTAAATATGCGGGATTTAAAATGTGAAAAAGAAAAGGATAAACTTTCACAGAGTCTCAAAAATTTCCACACCTAAAATTACAGTCCATATGTATCATCAGCTTGATAAAAGCTATTTAAAATGGGCACTGCACTGCAATCAAGAAGGTGATTGGTAAAAGTCAATCTCAAAAACAGCCACCTAAATGAAGAAAGTGTGTCATGATGCTTCTCATCTAATCTGTAATGAGCAGGCTGCCAGAGAAAGCCATCCAGTCACCTATTTAACAGTGGCGAAAAGAAAAAGAGAAAGACTCTGGTATTTTCTCAATGAAGGAGGCAGTCAATAATATTACTTAGTATGAAATTCAATATCTTAATTCAATTGCTAAAAAAAAGAAGACTTTAATAGTATACATGAGCAAAATATTTTAAGCTCAGTAAATTTTCTATAGCAGCACATTTATGCCTTACATCCTAGGAAGTGGTTTGTTGCTATGTTACACTTTGGTGCTCAGCTACTGGCAATTTCATTTATAAGAATAGTAAAGAGAAAACTATTAATAAGAAAACCTATGATTTATGTTAAAATATAGAAAATATAAAAATACATAAATATGAGGTGCATAATGAAAAACATCATGTTTTAGAAAATGTACATTTGATTTGAATTATGCTTTAATCTTTCCAAGTGATTTTAAATAATGTAAAAATGAAGTTTTATATTTCTTGTGTTTATTCTCTTATATTTTACTCTTTATCATGGATTGCTGCTTTTTCTGATGAAGGACAAGTGGGTAATTCTTTTTAGTTATAAAACAGCATGCAAGGTGTGAGAATTTCCATCTTACAGTCAGTTTATTTGAGTGATATATTAATGTCAGGATTTTGTCAGCCAAGAAGGAAATTTTCTATGAAACTACAAAAGAAAATTGTAAAAAAATATACAAAGTAATATTTGAAGATCTATCTTACATCAGGTTCTTAATAGTTCCCAAAGGTAATAATATGGTATCTATTTTTGCATCTGTTTCATTAATCATACATGTTCACATATAGTTGTATATAAATATATATGTATATATGGGAAGATATGTATATACATCACATTTAACAGCCTGTAATACACACATCCATTCTCATATGCTGCTAACAGAAATATATCCACCCCTTAAACTTTGATTTAAACTCTTGATACTCCTAGATCACTGATAAAAGCAAATTTGTCTCCAGAGATAAATTTTGTGCCTTGGAATCTTTTCAGTACATATTCAGTGCCCAAATGCACATCATGGGTACTTAGAGAATATATTCTTCAAATGTGCATTTGAGAACAACTTAAGGCTGAAGACAGAGTATATAAAACTCACAGCAAATTCGATGCTCAGTAAGTCATAGTATTTATGCTTTTTATTACTAAAATTGTGTCTGTTCAACTGGAAATTTGCCTTAAAATAGGACAAGTTTGAAACATATTTTTAAATAGCCTTTGGAAGCAGAGGCCAAAATAAAAGAATCATACACTGCTTGAAAATACTCCATATCTCAAAACATGGGGGATGTAAAATATTTGCCAAACTGGGCCTTGGTGAATTGTTATGATTTATTTATTTTATTTTAATTTTGTCATTAGAAAAAGTGAATTTAAGAGCATTAAAAACATTAACAATAGGAAGGTTCTTCAATGAAAATTGACCTGATTTACACTCTAGTAATTTTAGTCATTGTCACTAGAAAACCACAAACCTCAAAAGGATCTACATGATCTCACCCTAACTGTATTCTCCATGTTATCTTACCCACATATATTCCTACCTTTCAGATACAGTTTATTTCCAATATTTAGTGATATATCGTATTGGAAGCACAACCAAATACAATGCTTCTCTCTGCAGAATGGAATCTTTCAAGTTATTTTTTAAAAAAATAAATGCTAGCCAAGAGATATCACCCTCATTAGTTTGTACTATAAATAGGAAGTATAGTGGCATATTATTTGTTTTTTAATAAATAAAGCTTGCCTGAAAGTCAGTGCAAAGCAGCCACACTAGTCAGTCATATAGACCAGACAGTGGTGGCACACATCTTTAAACCCAGAAGCCACACTAGTGAACCATAGAGACTGGACAGTGGTGGTACACACTTTAATCCCAGCAGTAGAGAGGAATATACAGTAGGATGAGACAGGCTGGTTTTCTTTGCTTTATGTTTGTATTTCTTTTTAATCTCTGAGCACACTATGAAAGGTTAGCAGCATGCACTTGGAAAAGGGGCCCTCATTTTCAAATCCAAAATCCATGGCAATTGTTTCCAGTCCCCCAAACTGTTTGCAACACTATTTATTAGCAGCTCCCAGTAAAATAGTTTGATAAAATAGCTTGAGTTGGCTAAAGCAACAGCTATTAGAATTCATTTTATTATACAAATGCACAAAATTTTAAATTCCTGCTAACTTTTCATTTCCAATTAAAATTTTAGAATCATGGATATTCTAATGGATGTAACATATAACTGTTTCTTAAAGCAAAGGTGGAGACTATATTGTTAGTGTGATTATAATCTATGAGCAATTTCTCAAATTAACCCTAAAGATAAACTCCTTATTATGTCATGTAAGTGAAGAAAGAGACACTGTAAATTCTGTAACTTCTTCACACAGAACCTTATTTTTATATTCCCAACACACTGTCATTTTTATGTATTTCTGATACAGTTTAAATTCCCTCCTGCCTTGGGGCATTTCATTTACTTTCCTATATAAAAGATATAAAATACTTTCCTTCTCATCCTTCAAAATGAATTTCCATTAGAGCACTTCAGCGAGGATTTTGTTAATAACTGACACCATGTGACATATTAATGCATTAGTTATCCCCCTAATGACCATCACATTGCCATTTTTATAAATGGATTTATTTCTTGTATGTTTTGTTGATAACTTTAGGCCCAAGAACTATATAATTTCCTTGTATTCTGAGCTAGATGAGAGGAAATATGAGATATGAGATTTAGTTAAGTGGCCACTTTACATGCTAACTTTCTGGCAAGCTTTATGTAATGTGGAGAAAGGTAAATCAAGAGAGGGCCATTTTACCCGCTATTGGAAAATTACTTAACTAATCAAACATAGTATGTGTATATATATTTTCAACACTGCTGTAACAAAAAATGAATACAATCGTGACAGTTGATAAAATATTTTGGAGAGTATATAAATAGAAATGTAGTGTAAAAGCAAATACAGTTCTCGTGATAGCTCAAGCAGGTGTTAGATTAACTCATGATTACTTAGAGATAGATAAAGTAAGTACGTACTCAATGAAACCATCATTGCGGTTATTCTAAATTCTTACTTCGTGTATAGAGTTTGGAATAGCACAACAGCAGGGCTATGATCCCGGGACAAACACCAAGGTATCTGCTATTAAGTTCACAATACAGTCTTTAGGATCAAGGCAGCATGCCCATTGAACACACACCGAAAGTGAAAACTATCAAGGCACCCACTCTTCATAGGGTAGATTTCTGTCAGGGGGCTGAGTAGGAATGGACAGCTAAGCAGCAGAGAAAGTACTTCAAATGTAAATATATGAGAGCCTTGAAAGAAGGCTAAACTTCGCATTTTCAAGATGACCTTGTACCTCAAGCAATCATTTACTGACACTTTAATATGACTGCATTTTTCTGAGTACCTAATTAGCTGCCCTGGCTCTAGATTCTCTCAACTTTGACTTATTCTACTTAGTCCAGAAATAACAAGTTTCCTAAAAGATCATGCCCTTTATTCAACATACCTCCTCTTCACATCATGATTACTGTCATTATGTATTAAAGTTGCTTAAAATACTGTATCTCTAAATATAACAAATTCAAGAAGTTCTATATGGCAAACTTTGGAAGGTCAAATTTCTCTCTGAAAAAAAAAAAAACATTTTACAGTCTTTTGGCTGTTTCTGGATCAATGATGTTCATGTTTTCTATACCATCATTGCCCTGCATATACCAACATGCCTTGGCTGATATGTCCTACATTTCCCTCAAAATACAATATCCCTTCATGATAAAGGACTTGGAGAGAGCAGGGGTACAGGGAGCAGGGATACGAGGTTGTGGGGTAAAGGGAACACTCTGGCATTACTGGTAGGAATGCAAGCTGGTACAGTCCCTTTGGATGTCAGTGTGGAGATTTCTCAGAAAATTAGGAAACAACTTTCCTCACCACTTTTGGGTATATTTCCAAAGGATGCTTAATCATACCTCAAGGACATGTGCTCAACTATGTTCATAGCAGCATTGTTTGTCATAACCAGAAGCTGGAAACAAACTAAATGCCCTTCGACTGAAGAGTGGATAAGAAAAATGTGGTACATTTACACAATGGAGTACTACACAGCAGAAAAAATAACTACATCTTGAGTTTTGCAAGAAAACGGATGGCGCTGGAAAACATCATTTTGAGTGAGGTAACCCAGACACAGAAAGACAATTATCACATGTACTCACTCATAAGTGGTTTTTAAACATAAAACAAAAAAAAAACCAGCCCACAAATCACAATCCCAGAGAATCTAGACAAAAATGAGCACCCTAAGAGACAAGATCTCCTGGTGACCTTGGGAGAGGTCGAAGGGGGGCAGAGAGGCAGGGAGAGGAGTTGAAAAAAATTTAGAGCTCAATAAAAATCAATTTTTAAAAAAGAAGTCTATGGGGGCCAGGGAATCGAATGTGGTGGTTTGGAAGAAAATTGCCCCAATAGGGAGGGACACTTATTAGGAGGTGTGGCATTGGTGAAGTAGTATGGCCTTGTTAGAAGAAGTATGTTTGTGGGGTAGGATTTGATGTTTCCTATGGTCAAGCTATGCTCAGGCTAGCACAGAGTTATTTCTGCTTCTGTGGATTATCAAGATGTAGAAATTCAGCTCCTTCAGCAGTACCTTGCTTTAATAGACTAGCCCTCTGAAAATGCAAGCTAGTCCCAATTAATTTTTTTTCTTTCATAGAACTTGCCATGGTCATAGTGTCTCTTCATAGCAATAGAAACCCTAACTAAAACAGGAAGTTTAGATAATGTATTTGCTAAATTTATTGACAAAGTATCTAAAATTTTTATACTAACATAACAAAACAAACTATTTGCTTCTATGCTACTACATGGTTTCACAAGGTCTTGCACAAATTTTGGTTCTGTATCTTTTCATATATATATCCTTTCACCTGTATCCACTCATTACATTCCAATACAAATGAACCATTATGAAGAAACACACACAAAATATAGTATTACTAAAAGCAGCTAACATAAGCAGCTAGAATTAATGGACAAAGAAACTGTAGTAGAAAATCGCTTTTCAGTATTTTAAGTGTTTTATGATTACATTTTTGTTTACATTCAAGATTATTTAATAAAATATAACAGATATGCCTCATAGTTATTACTGATTTTCAGCTTACTCCATCAAAACATTGCTTTGCCCTCACATTTGTACTTGATCAAATATAGTATACTTCCCTAAGCGTTACAGAGTATGGAAATAAGTAAATGCATTCAGTATTTCAATGCAAAGTCAGTCAGTATCTTGAAGGATGTTTGAGTGACAGTGTTACACTTTCGCATTCTGATGAGAAGTTTACCAATTCCTACTTAAGGCTCTGTGTGATAACCTGGTGATAAATGGAATAATTATACTTTTAAGTATTTCTTTTTTAATGTGTTTTTTAAATTTTTTTTAATTGAGAAAAGGAAAAAAAGTTTCCCCCTCCTCCCACCCTCTGCCCCTCCCCCTACTCTTCTCCCCCTTCCCTCTCCAGTCTGAAGAGCAGTCAGGGTTCCCTGCCCTGTGGAAAGTCCAAGGTCCTCCCCCATCCGTCCATGTCTAGGAAGGTGAACATCCAAACTGGCTAGGCTCCCACAAAGCCAGAACATTAAGTAGGGTCAGAACCCCGTGCCATTGTCCTTGGCTTCTCATCAGCTCTCATTGTTCACCATGTTCGGAGAGTCCAGTTTATCCCATGCTTTCTCAGTCACAGTCCAACTGGCCTTGGTGAGGTCCCAGTAGATCAGATCCACTGTC